>NW_024734940.1:8722657-8739191 GCF_018991925.1 Homarus americanus | reverse complement strand
TTATTTTTTTTAAATACATTTGCAGAGACAACAAACTTTTGATAATTATTTCTCCAACATATCTATAAATCTGTTGACGATATATAAATTTAACTTAGGATGCTACTATTATGTATTTTAACCTTTATGCATTTTAATTTAGGTTAGGTTAGGCATGTTAAGGTTAGGTTAGAGTGGAGTTAGAGTTAAATAAGGATTAGTTAATGTGGTTAATATATTGGACTAACCTGCAAACGAGTTATTTGTATTACTGATTATTTTCGTACTATATTTTCATAAGTGAGTTCTGTTGCTGGTCTTATATGGACGTAATTTGCGAATTAGGGGATAAAGACAACGAGACCCTTCAATTGTTTAAAGACCACGACATTGTTCCCTTAAATAGAGACTGTCCACACTGTGGGAATCCCTGTGCTTTCAGACCGGAAGAAAATTTTTATAACCTCCTCAACGCTTGACGTTTCCAGCCATCATAATAAATCACTCCGCTGACCGGGCTGCATAAACGCCGATGCGGCCGTATCAATTCACGTACAGAAAATGCCTCAAATTTCACCACATCATAGTAAGTTCTTTCTGTTTAATATACCAGGGGTCCGGGGGGTCAGAGCTTTCCGGTAAGGAAGTTAGATAAGGTTAGGTAGGTTAGATCTGTTTCTCATACCAACAAATGTTAAGTTACGTTAATTTTAGAAATATTCATTTTTTAACACCTTTGCACAAACTACAACAGTGTCCACTATAAAAAGACAGTGAAAATTCAGCGTTTATATATTAGTTTTCGCTCAATGTCGCCCGCAGGTTAGTCCTGAAAAATTACCGTTTAGGTAAAGATTAGGTTAAGTAGGTTAGGTTAGGTAAAGATTAGGTTAAGTAAAGTTAGGTTAGGTTAGGTAAAGATTAGGTTAAGTAAAGTTAGGTTAGGTTAGGTAAAGATTAGGTTAAGTAAAGTTAGGTTAGGTTAGGTAAAGATTAGGTTAAGTAAAGTTAAGTTAGGTTAGGTAAAGATTAGGTTAAGTAAAGTTAGGTTAGGTTAGGTAAAGATTAGGTTAAGTAAAGTTAGGTTAGTAAAGTTAGGGTAAAGATTAGGTTAAGTAAGTTAGTTAAGTTAGGATTAGGGTAAAGATAGGTAAAGATTAGGTTAAGTAAAGTTATTAGGTTAGGTTAGGTAAAGAAAGTAAAGTTAGGTTTATTAGGTTAAAAAGTTAGGTTAGGTTAGGTAAAGATTAGGTTAAGTAAAGTTAGGTTAGGTTAGGTAAAGATTAGGTTAAGTAAAGTTAAGTTAGGTTAGGTAAAGATTAGGTTAAGTAAAGTTAAGTTAGGTTAGGTAAAGATTAGGTTAAGTAAAGTTAGGTTAGGTTATGTTAGGGTAAGGTACATGGGTACTGCTCATACCAGGAAAAAGTTACAAATAACATTCAACAGTGGCACATTTATACGTAGACACGGATGAAATACGTTCTAAGAGGACACGGACGTATAGACGAAATACGTTCTAGGACACGGACGTACACAGACAAAATACATTCTAAGAGGTCACGGACGATATGTACTCTAGGACACGAACCATTATATAACATGAGTTTTGTTTAGGTTACAACATTATGGGGGTAAGTAGTCATGATGGATAGATAATTATACAAGTGTGCAAAATTATAAAGTCTTCATTTTACTGTAATTCTGAATTAACATGTTGACATCTCTTAGAAAGTACAACCAAAATGAATATATATATATATATATATATATATATATATATATATATATATATATATATATATATATATATATATATATATATATATCCTGCTACTTAAAATAAAGTATTGCTAACAATTTCTTGAATAGAATCAGTTGAAAATTAAGTTTAATTCCTAGTCATTAAAGTGCAAATTCCCAAATAAAATTAAGAAAATTAAGAAATAGATTATAGTACAGTACAACACAGGCCTGGGTTTTAAGAAATTTTGCTGGTCCTTAAAATTTTAGGCCAGAAGTCTCCAGACCCCCGTGTGTTACTAGTAAATCACCTTAACTCTCCCACCCCCTAAAAAAATCTCATTGACTTTATGCGAACATCAGACATGATCCTGGGTTACAAAAAAAAAAAAGTTGACCCGTATGGGAAAATCTAAGGCCTGATAATACAAGGCATCAAGTTCTTCTTAAAAAAAATATATTAAGTTTCGTGACTAGTCGAAACAACCATAAAATATATCCGTAAACCCAAATCATCATACCACAAGTAAGTTGACGAGATATTGGTACTTTGATAATTTCAAAATATTTAACACAAGGTCTCATGCGAATCAATATACCATCTAATCTGTAGCACCTTAAAACATAACCAAATTCGAATATCTCTTTTATTATCTTCATTTACCAGCTAATAATTATTGCCTGCTGATGAGCACCCGAGACGCTAGAGGACAAGGTGGCTAGAGAAGGGCGTCTATTGCTGCGTGCAACAGCTCACCTAACTAAGGTTGTGCTGGTTCCACTCTGGGAACCAAATGAACCCACAACGCTAATAGTTACAGAGGGGTAAGGTGGGTAGTTAGGGGGCTGTGGCAACTTTACTCTTGAAAGTAACAAAAGCGATAAAGATAATAAAAAAGTTATTTGCCACAACACAACACAACACAACACTGTGCTGTACTATACTGTACACACACCAATTAGGCAAACAAAAACGTGACTTATGAGATCACATTAATATAATATGTCATGTACTATTATAATTATATACATTTGCTAATAAAAAAAATATCCACTAAAATGAGCGTTCCTCTTTGAAAAACAAATTAATTATGTTGAAAAACTAGTTTTGTCTGTCCACCCCGACCCGGTACCTTCTGATAGGCCAGTTTCTTCGTGTTGGGTGTGGAGGGCACCTGGCTGGCCCCGAAGCCTTTGGCCTGGCTAGAAGGGAAGTTATAGTCTTCAGGATATTGGTGGCCTCGCCCCTCCTGACGGAGAGTTACCCGTGGGGACGGCGGCACGGGCATACTGGCATTACCTGCATAACACTATATTTTAGGCCATATTCTACATGAAATCTTAAATTGTTTATTGCTATCAATATAAACATTATCATTATTATCATTATTATTAGTAGTAGTAGTAGTAGTAGTATTACCCTTATCATTAATAGTAGTAATAGTAAGAGAAATGGCATCATTATAATTCAATATCACAAGAGTATCTCACCAACCATAAAGCCTACTGCAATCGTTCCTCTTCACTACTTAAAATCAAAAGATCACCTGAAGATTAGACACCTCAGCTTATTTCACCTGCTGATTAAACACCTCTAACACTAACCTAACCTCACAACAATGCTAGCCTAATCTAACAACAATTCTAGCCTAACCTAACATAATAATGCTAACCTAACCTAGCCTATTAACCTAACCACCCCAAGTAGCGTTAGAATGTTAGTCATCAGTTGAGATAAGCTGGAATGCCTAATCTTCAGATGTTCCAAATCAAATAATACTGCTTTAAACACAATACCTGACACTAAGCCATTCATTGTCTGCATCACTGTCTAAATATTTTTATACCAGAGAAGGACATAAAATATTAAGCTTTTATAGAATGTATAGTTACGGCCAAAGTTCCCTGGACACTTAGCAGTATCTGGCATGTTAGTGTGCAGTAGGTATCAGTACTTCTGATACCCAAGAATATTTGTCATGCTTAATTATATTTTAATTATAAAGTAATGACATATTTCTCAATAACATTATTTTCCCACATTATACGCCTGGATACTAATTTAAGTTATATGGAAGAGTTTCTTCGTCAATATTCGATCATAAATCCTAATAACTAGCCAATTAAAAGCCTATGTCATACTCTTCCCACAGTGTTACCAGATCACCTGCCACATATTATTAGGTTGATTGTGACGAACTTCTGCTGTTGACTGTACTTGAGGATCATAAGGTGAGGTGGATTAGGATTTTGTTGTTGTATTAATTGAGATAGGTTTTAACCTTATGGCTGCGGGGGGTTACCCTAATCTGAATAAAATGGCTTGGCGGTACCCAGAATAATAATAAGTGCGGGAATCACAGCAAAGGGTCTAGGGTGTGTTATGTTTTTTGGTATTGTTGTTCCCACATTAAATGCGATGAAAAGTAGCTATTAAATATAAACCAGTCATATAAAAGACCCACAACGTGACACCAGATATTACAAAGTTTTCAGGGAATTTTGTCTGCAACTGTACAAAATATAACAGTGAATGACATATTTTCCTTTTTTTTTTTATTCCTACAACCTTGTATTGCTGAGTCAAGTGGTTTGTACTTGTGGAAAACTAATGGTAGATACTTTGTAAATTTAATTTTTTTGGTTCACATGAAGATTTGCCTCTCTCAGCATAATTTGCCTGATAATTAAACACCCTATTGCAACCTAGGTGGGATTATAATAGAATAGGTTAGGTTAAGGTGTTTAATCCTGAAGTGAAATAATGGGCGGCTAATTATCACGTAATTTAACTCTTCTCTTCCAAGTTTGTTTTCGTTTAACTCGCCATTTACTCATATTTGCTCATTCTTTCTACTCATCTGACTTACTTTTCTATAGATATACAGTATTCTTTTTTCGTTCTACTCTTGACTATAATATGCTTACCATGATGTTGATAGGGTTTAGCCACACCGAAGATCTTATTGCCGAGAGGCCGTAGGGTTAAGGGTTGTTGGTGAAGGGATGGAGAACCATTCCAGTATCCTTGAGGGAGATGGCTTTGCTGGTGCTGTAGTTGTTGTTGCTGTAGTTGTTGTTGTTGTTTTTGTTGCTGTAGTTGTTGTTGCTGATATACGTTGCCACAATACATCCCTTGACGTGTGACACTACCATGGTAACCTTGTGGCTCTGAGGTACTGACCCCGCTAGGGCGGTTATGTTGTGAAGCAGGTACAGGTATTACCACGTCTTGGGGCAAGTTTCCAATAGGCTGAGTGTAATCGTTTTGCACCTCAGGGAAATATGGAGACAAAACGACAATTTCCTCTTGTTGCTGTGGGTAATAATGTTGTACATGGTGTTGCTGGTGCTGCAGTGAGGATGGTGGCAACAGTGGGATTTCTTGCTGCAGCTGTGGCACTGGCTTTGGCAGCTGTGATGGAAGTGGTGGCTGTAATATTTGTTGCATCTGTGATATTTCCTGATGCAGCAATGGCATCTGCTGCGGCTGTGACACCTGTTGGTGCGGTTGTGGCACTTGTTGCGTATATTGCCTATGTTGGTACTGATGCGGAATTTGCTGTTGCGTTTCTTGGTAAAACTGCGGTACTGCTTGCTGTTGTTCTGGCAGTTGTGACATTTGTTGATGTACCTGTGACACTTGGTGTGTAGCTGTAATTCGTTGCATACGTGTTAGCTGTTGGTGATCAAGAGATGTTGCAGCAGTGGAGGGAACTGAACCGAGGAAGTCCTTGGCATTGAAGAGGTTCCCTAAATATTTTCCTTCAGGTGGGATGGAAGGAAAGGCACCATGAAGCGAAGTGTGGTGGTTACCTGCCGCCTCAGTAACACAAGTAGAAAGTGTTGTATCGGGACATTCAACCTTTGTATTCTGTGTGAACACCGACTTGTCATGATAAGCATAAGGAGAGAGTAAAACCACATCTGGAACTTCTCGGTCGTTCACATATAACTGGGTTGATTCCTCGAGCACTCTGCCCTCCACATAATCTGAATAGGACAGTGTTTGATTTACTACATTTGGTTGATCATGTTCAGACACATCTACTAGCAGGGGTTCGGAGGCAGCAGCATCCTCGGTCTTAGTGGGTAGTGAAGGAACATTACTCAGGGGTTTCGTAGTACCATAACTATTAATAACGCTGACAGCATCCCCGTGCAGTAGTCCATATAACGTCTGAAAGAGAGACACTTTGAATACCGGTACTTTAAAGAAATTGTTAACTATATTATAGATAGTTTTAAAACTTTATACAACCTGTTATCTACTACCTGTATACTGTACTGTACATGCATGTAAAACTCTCCGTTAACATTATTTTCCGGAACTGATAAACTATGCTGAAGAAAAATCTGAAACTTTTTAAATTAAAAATACTATTGAAACTTTTAAAACACTTCAGAAATTGACAAATTGTATTGTCACTGTATTTAATAAGTTCAAAAAAGCAATGCCTGTAACTATATAAACATATTTAAACCTTGTGGAAACTGGTGAACTATACAAATTAAACCCCATTTTCCACGTCTCTACTCAGACACCACAAAACGCCAACCTTGGATTACATTTTACCAACAACACATTGAACGCCGTTTCTCCTCCTCATTTATTTGAACTTCATCGTATCTCCTCTCCTTTTATCTTCTAGGGTAGTGAACCCCTGAGACAATAGTTCATTCCCGTGGCAGGCAGGGTTGATAGGTCCTTGATGTTAATGTTTTTGGCTAGTTGGCCTTTCCAACTCTTCTCTCCTGGGGACTTATAGACCTGGTCGCAGTCATATTTAGGGCCCGGACTATCCAGCTCTCTTCATCTGGGAGACGTCACAGAGCCAGGCACTGCCATGCCAAGTTCATGGTGTAAACAACATAGTTGTTAGGTAACCCTTCTCGCCTAACAGGTCTGACACTTTGTTATGTCAAGGCGCAGGACGAGTTAACCTTCATTGTGAGGGGTGCCATGAGAGCCAGGCACTCTCACTATGTCAAGGCCCCGCCCAGGCTAGATCCCTAATAAAACTATGGGAATCAACATAAGACAGTGTCATCTGTACTGTTAGTGGGATGGACTTACCGTGACGACCTTGTTTGGTATCCAGGGGAGGGCGCTGATGAGGTTGGACAGGGGCAACGTCAACACGTCTGGCAGCGACATCGCCGTCAGGATTATCTGAGCAGTGATGGAATTGATGCAGGGCAGAGACAGCAACAGGCGCTCGTGCTACAAGTTAAAATAATAATACAACGTTAGTGAGAGCGCGTTAGTGAAACACTGATACTGAAGAACATTTCTGACATACTTAGGTGAGTATACGCAACAAAATCTAATCAATATTATTTCCGTTATTGTCATTCATTATTAATTGCCGCTAATTCTTTTACAGGCAACTGATTACATGTGTACAATCTACTGAGTACTTGAACATCAAAATCCACCTCGTTTAGTAAGACAGAAAAACAACAATCAGTATCCACCATCTGTTAGAACCATAGCTAAGAGGTTGTTTACTGTTCAAGGTGAGTAAGGTGTTCCTCAACCTGCCCCTCACTCTGATAAATGCACATATACTGTATACTACCTTCCCATTGTCTTTACTCCTGTCCCAGTATTGTGTGGGATGGCTCAAGGCGACAGCAGCCTCAAAGAAAGTGGAGTCGAGGGGGAAATATTAGAGAGAGTGAGGCCCAGAGGTACAGTACAGTGTGGGTACAACATATTGTAGATTAAAACTATTTTAGGTGTAAAAGGGGGCAGCATAGCCAGCAGTGCACTCGACCGTCTTCTATTCCCCAATTGTAAAGTTAGCTGCCGGAGCTAGGTTGTTACCTGGGCAAAAACTAGCGACCAAGACGAGGCTGCAAAGGTAATGTGGAAAGCGTCAAGACAGGGCTAAGACAACAAGTTAGAAATATCCTCATATACTTCCTCACATCCTCAACCAAAGTACACAGATAAGCTCTGGCCATCTTACCCTGAGTGATGGAACACTGGCTGGGAGAGGTGTTCAAACATACGCCTTACCAACACAAGTCACTCTTGTATCACCTCAGTACTCTCATTTATCACTTCTTATTCCCAACGGAAATGTCATTATTTACATAAAAATTTCAATTAATTTACTTTCAAGCACAATAAAAATAAGTAAATATGTTTCAAATTTAGTTTTAAAATCATAAATAAAGTTACCATATCAGCAACACGCTTAATAATAGAGGCGGTGGTTTATCTTGAGGGCCTGGTAAGTGGTGAAGTAACAAAGAAACATAGGTTGTGTTACCAAGGCTTCCACATGCTATAGTTTTTTGTACTTAACAGATATATTTCCAAATTTTAATACATGAGTAAGTCAAACAATGAACATACGCCATCACAGAGGCTTCATCTATCAATGACCTTTTGTACTCGTGAACGCGTGTAAGTACATCTTTATACCCACACACACGAGGACGTATACCTTCTGCTGATAGGTGATGCTGCGTTGTGTAAAGCGAGAGATAAAACTAATCAGTGTCTTAGAGCCTAATCGTGAAAGAGGAACACCAAAGAGCACATCTCACACCGCAGTAAGAACTAAATGAAGAAGGTGGAGTACTATTAATATATCCTATTAAGGTTAGCCCCCACCCCAGCTTATTTCACATGATGACTAAACATTAACGCTACCACGGGAGTTAAGTTAGGTTAGGGTAAAAATAAGCTAGGGTTAATCTTCATATGGCCCTTATTAGTGGTAGAATACTTACAAAAGTGGGAAAAATACACACACACTAAATAGTTAAGTCTGTAAATAAGGACACACTTACGGAGCTCATCCTCGGTGTGAGCCAAGGGCGTGTGGTCCACTCCTCCTTGTCCCAGCACGTGGAGGAAGACCTCGCCGCCTCGCTCACTGCGCGGCTCACTTCACCAACCTGACTCCACCCCCGACGTCAGCCAGAAATTGAGTGTAAATAAATATATAGAATGTTAGTGACAATAAAATGATTACGTTGATGGGTGAATTAATACTGAAAAGTCATATCAGCAAAATACAAGGCCTCAAAGCAAACAAAAACAAATAAATACACACATATATTAAAGCAAACAAAAACAAATAAATATATATATATATATATATATATATATATATATATATATATATATATATATATATAATCAACACCTCAACCCGCCAGGATTCGAACCCATACGAGCCCATGACTGTGACCGGGGTCGAATCCTGGCGGGTTGATTGTATGTAGAAGTCCGCATGTTTATTGGGCAAATGAAATATATATATATATATATATATATATATATATATATATATATATATATATATATATATATATATATATATATATATATATATATATATATATATATATATATATATATATATATATATATATATATATATATATATATATATATTGGTACAAACAAACACACAAACAAATGTAATACAATGAAATACAAAAGTCGTGTCGTCAAATTTGGTGAAAACATATGCCGAAGAGCTCAACTTTTGGTGCGCTCTGCCTTGTGGTAGGGCTCTCATAATGTGTCGCGAGTTATATTCAATCTTCGGACAAAACCGCGACACGACTTTTGTCTTTGATTGTACACACACATACATAAACACATACACATGTATACACTAATACACACACATATACTCAAACACGAACACACAATCACACATACATAAACAAAAACACACATATACAGAAACAAACATACACACATTCACCTATATATATACACAAACACAAATATGTAATAGCACCATCTGGCCCCGTCCTAGTGTGATCGTCGGAGAAGAGCAGTAGGTGTTACGCTAAGGAGGAGCTGTACAGTTTCTTTGATGTACAGGCTGGTAATTACTAGGCGATAATTACTCTACCACCAGGTGTACTAAATATTTTCATTCTCCCCCCTACAAATGAAGCGCATCTCTCTCTCTCTCTCTCTCTCTCTCTCTCTCTCTCTCTCTCTCTCTCTCTCACACACGTACACACAAAACTGCAACACAGGCCTAAATTAACTACACGTATCATGATAAGAAACCACACCGAGTATATGTGTGATTACCGACTCCACCACTTAACCAGATAACAACTTACAGGTAACATCTGTAATCACCGACTTTTGCGACACGATATAAGTAACAATCACACACCATCAACAGTAAGAGGTAACTGAGATGTGGCTATGGGTTCAATTCCTGATAGAAGATGGGGCCAGCTTCTCTTCAGTTCATCTTAGGATTAGCCCAGCCCAGCTTATATCACCTTGAGATTAACCTCCCTAACCTAATCTTATCTAATCTAAGTTAACCTGACTAATCTTGAACTAAATTAACGTAACCTAATCTACCTTAACCTGACCTGACCTAACCAAACCTAACCAGATCAATCCTGACTAAACTAACGTAACCTAATTTAACCTGACCTGATCTAACGAAAGTTCTAACCTGACGTAACCAAAACAAGCCAGTCCTAACCTGACCTGACCTGACCTGACCTAACCTAACCCACCAGGGAGAGTTAGGTCTTTAATCTTGAGGTGAAATGAGGTAGAGGGGCTAATCTACATGTGATCCTTCTCTCCTTGTACACCTGCTCTCATGCACTCAGTAATAAATGAGTACACTATCTTTCAGTTTGTTTATAGTGGACCGGGTCCTTGGATGGGGTGGACTAGCATCAGTGTTGCCGCTATGTTCACATCGGCCAGGTGTCATACGTAACATAAGAGGAAACGTGTAAAATTATTGAGTAACTGAATTAAACAGGAAACAAATAGAAAATATTCAGAGACGATATTTATTGATATTGAAATACGTTTTATTTTGGTATGGAATAAAAAAGACGTCGTAATAAGGTTTAAAGAATTAAATTTGTAACCAAACGTGCATATATTTCCCCATTTTGCAATGAAATACAAAGGTAATAAACAATACATATACGTGGTATTTACAATTAATCATTATGATTTTTTACAAACCGAATCAAATTCTCACTTGGCTCGTATGAAACACATCCTCCACATTTGTGAACCATTTCAGATGAAATGATTGGAGATGTTAAAGTCTGCGTAGAAAGAATAGTTCTTTGCTTAGTTTTGGTCAGATTCACCTTGGAAAAGATTCTTTCATCAACATTTGATGTGGGCAAAGACAATATCTCCAGAGCAAAGTATAGCAGCTCACGGAAATATGGTTCACCAAAATCATCTTTCATACTTGACATTTCCTTGTAGAATAGGTCTGTATTTCTTTGATTTTTCATACAGTCTGGAAATTTTATGTTGTCAATGGCTCTCCACTTATTATCCAATTGCTGTTTGTTCGTGGGAAATATTCTAGGGAAAGCGTTCATTAAAAGTAACATTGAAGGCATTGTCACCCTCGACTGCTCATTTAAAAATTATACTGAAAATACAGAATATATCTGTATAGGTTCGTTACCGAGTGGAAACTTTTTTTTTCATTTTGCAAGATATAATCATAAATTGCCTGCATCTATTCATCACATCTTCTATCATGTTTTTCCTGTCCCTATACTCTTCAGACTGGAGGAGACTATGAACTTCTATCCCAAGATATATCTGATTTAGGTGGAGGAATTTTGTGTTGTCTTCGGGATCTATATTTGTTATTTTGAGATCCTGTTCACTCCATCGCTCTCCATGTAACTCCACAATACATCACGGTAAAGATCACTGCATATTTTATGAAATACTTGTATTGGAGATTTTTGACGTTGGAAAAGAAGGTTTAAGTTATTAAGCTTTGGCAAAATACAGTTGAGAAAATGGAAGTATAGTCATATGGATGGATCATTTAAGCTTCTAGAATAGATGAAATTGTGTGGATTTTTTCCTCCATACTTATGCTGGTAAAATGTAGTTTCAAAGGTTCCCATTGCTCTATCAGTCTCGCAAACTGACATGTTATAAGGGAAAATTACGTGAATGTATGCTATATACTGTATATCAATGAAGAGACTTTGTACGTCATTTTCGGACAAATATGTTACTATTTTATTTAAACTTTAATAAATACATCTTCTATTCTTCATTTATTTGGTATTTTCCTCTTTAAAACATGTGTGAACTTTTTGTTCACCCTCTCGTTAACGGTTAATTCGCGAGCTTTTTTAGTTCACATAGCAGACGAAAATGGTATACATCGGCAACACTGACTAGCATCCTGCCAACAGAGGGGAGGTGTAACCCATGCTAAGAATCAGGATATTATCACCTGTCCGGCCATCCTGTGTTGCGGCAGTAAATGGCGTGTATTAATAAAACAAATACATTTATACATAGAGTTCATATATACATTTTATAGAGCGAGAATGAAAGGGCGAGTTAAAGAAAATTTCAAAAAGAGAATATCTGAGACAAAGTAAGATGACAAAGGGTTAAGTGAACAACAAAGTGAGAGAATAATACAAAGAATAAGAAAAACAGTCATAGGAATACAGTCCACCTCCTACTAGAACTAGAAGGATGGGGGAGGAGGCAGTCGTCACCTGGTGGAGGTTGTGGGCGAAGAGCAGGGAGACGGTGAAGTCAGGAGAGCGGAAGAGGGCACTGGTGGCCACCAAGCGAGCCAGGGCCTTCACCACGCCGCTTCGGAACATATACCTAACAAAACAAGGATAACCAAGATATGGGTACTGTATTGGCTGTGTTAAGTCGTACCACAAAAAACATCCCTCGTGCAAAATGCATTATCAGTCAAGTAATAAAAGACAGGCATTGAGCTGATCAAACCAAACAGAAATATTAAATTCGTGAGAACAATTAAAGACAAAAAATAAATGAAAGAAGCTTAGCTCTCGTTTATGAAGAATTAATACAAATTTAATTAACCACACACACACACACACACACACACACACACACACACACACACACACACACACACACACACACACACACACCTGGAAACAGCATCATTTCTTGTCAATTGGTGAATGACAAGTATGCAGTAAAGTATAGAGTTTGGTTGACTAAATCTCTAGATATACTGTTTCTTAAGAAGGAAAAGCTCCTGTGCAACAAAGAACCTCATTACTGTTAACAAATAAAGTAAGTTCAACAGTAAACACCCTCTCTGTCCAACTGTCTAGTGCTTCCCTCTCACTCCAATTATTGTACATCAAAAGCAAACTTTGTTTACCCTGAGTCAGTGGGTGGATGTGAGTAAAGGATGATGTAGCATGTGGTGCACTGGAGGGAGAGGAGGACCAGTTGACAAGTGAGTCGGTTGAGGTTTGTGTCGGTCCGCAGCTGGGCCAGGGGCTGGAGCACAACACAGGTACGCTCGTCCAGCAACAGGTCCGGCCATCCGTGCCCTTCGTCCTCGTCCACCACCACGTCCCTGAGTGATTGTGGGGGTGACTCTTGGTCAGGAGTGAGTAGTTGATATGAAAGATATTATGAAACAGTACAGTACACTTAAATACAAGTTTTTTTTATTATAAAATTGTTGGTGGTTTTATTTCGTTTTCGAACTCTGCATCCTACCTTATTTCGTCGACTTCCTCGGATGTTGTAGAATTTGCACAGATATAATGTGTCGATAGACAGTAATACTGTACCTCTTCACCCGGTAAACGTATATGAAATAAACTGTAAATTAAAAAAAAAGGTGTGAAGCAGTGGCCCAGCCCCACACATGTCTCTCCTAAAATCTGTCGGTAGATAAAGGGCCCAAATGATAAAGTGTAAAGCACATTTCCACCACCAAGTGAATGTGGAGAAAAATATCAAAGATGCAGCAGAGTTCGTGAAAGATGAGGACATCATGACGTGGAGACGTTGATGGGGATGATACAGCAGCAAGAGTGCAAAGGTTATAGCAAAAATATTAGACACACTGCGTTTAATGTTGGTCTCGGTCACTACAAAACGATGGGGCTAGGCGTGGCAAATTCATGGCCAAAGTCTATGGATATTACACAGCAGTGTTCGCCAAAATTCCTTGAATCGTTTTCCTTAGTATTAAATCAGACTCCAACCACATTACATATTTGCTAAAAATCCTTTCTTTTTACGCGAAAAATTTTGTCAGTTCTTACTGAATAAATATTTCAGATTGCTTAAATCAGAACAGAACTTTATAATGATCCATCCAGATGAACATAATAATGAACGCGCAAAAAACACGAGAATAAATGTACTTGTATTTACCTGTTATTTGCGATTACATCCTCCATGTGAGCCAGACAAAGCTATCACAGAACCGTGATCATGTTTTATACATAAATGTGGACACTCTTGATGATAATTATATGCAATGTCGTAAATGTGCATAAATTATGTT
The DNA here is from genome assembly GCF_018991925.1 of Homarus americanus. NCBI lineage: Eukaryota > Metazoa > Arthropoda > Malacostraca > Decapoda > Nephropidae > Homarus > Homarus americanus. The sequence continues at coordinate 8,725,149 of NW_024734940.1, read as the reverse complement.
GTGATTTCAGTCATTTCCACAAATAATTTTCTTAAGCATATAATAAATATATTTTTTGCTGGTTTTGGTGTTTCCTGGATAATAAATAACATATATATGGCGAAATGAAATATCACACCAATTCTTATCACGTAGATCTCCCTAAAAACGAAGCACTTTAGCCATATTTCACATCATATTTCTCCACCTCACCATACAGATTTTTGGCCATGAATTAGCGATTTCAGACCACTGTGCAGCTCGGCGGAGTGTCAGGAGGGATGACTGAAACTAAGGACCTACCTGAGGCATCTCTCCACCAGGTTAATGTTGTATATGGAGGTAAGGATGTAGTGAAGCTCGGCGTTATTAGTGACGCTGTTTGACGCCACTAGGGTAATCTCCTCACCACCCTTCCGACCATTAACACCATCATCACCACCACAAACAGAGTCGTCCCTCTCACTGGTCTTCCTTTTCTTCGCCGAAATGCTCTCTCCTGTGGGTTCCTCCATGACGGTCCCACCTGTAAACACCCACAGAAGTCAGATGTTTAGACATACTAATGACACAACAACAGAAGCACCAGAATACTTCACCATGATACCCAACCTTAACAGCACTGTGGATCTGGTGAAAATTTTCTACATCTGTTAATTGGTAAATGACTGAATACATCTATTTTGCTCCTGAGAAAAATAACATATACAGGTTGACAGTCCTTTATCCGAAATCCTTGGGGCCAGAGGCATTTCGGATTTCGGAATTTTTCGGTTTTCAAAATTTTTTTTTTTTTTTTTAATGTGTATTAGTCCACCCGGGCATAGATCACTGACCCACATTGTGGGCCTGGGGGGCGAAAATATAATACAAATTATATTAATAATAATAATAATAATTCATAGGTCTAGGTCGTGTTTCTCACTTTTGATCTTTTTTTCATTAATAATAATAATAATAATTCATAGGTCTAGGTCGTGTTTCTCACTTTTGATCTTTTTTTCATTCTTGTATTTCTTTACTGTATTATTATTATTTTATTATTACAGTATTATTGTTATTGTTACTATTATTATTATTATTATTATTATTATTATTATTATTATTATTATTATTAATTTTATTATTATATTTTATTATTATTATTATTGTTATCATTATTATTTTATATTTAATTATAAACTATTATATATATATTATATTGGTCAGTGATCTATGCCTGGGTGGGCTAATCCCTGTTAAAAAAAAAAAACTTTCGGTTTTCGGATAAAGGGTTATCAACCTGTACTAACCTCATGTATTAACCTACACAAGTAACAGAGCGTGTCGACTGTTTATATTTAGAGATAATTGCTGATGAAGACTTCAGAAATAAGTAAAACAAACACATCCACCTACACCCCCCAACTAGCCTCTGAAACAAGAAAATACAAGAATCGCTCCAACGCTGACACAACAGAAGAAGTACTTGGGAACAGACGGTGCTACTGGCCTGAGAATTGCCTGGTGGTGAAGGAGACGACGGGGATGTTCTGCCTGGTGCAGTGGTGGACGCAGGTGGAGGTGTCACCCCCTGCCTCCCACTCCACCACCAAGCTGAACTGTGACCACGGTAGCTGGTGCAGGCCCTCCCCTCCACCTTCACCCCACACCACCACGCTGTGTCGTTCCAGCCTGCAACACACAGTAAGAGCAGGTCAGTTGGTGCAGGCCCTCCCCTCCACTCTCACCCCACACCACCACGCTGGAACAGCCTGCAACACACAGTAAGAGCAGGTCAGCTGGTGCAGGCCCTCCCCAAACGCTCACATTCAACCTTCAACACATAAATGAGGATTCTTTCATATTCCTTTTATTCTGAGAGACTGTGAAGAAGAAAATGAGAAACCTAAAGGCGGAGAGAACATGAGACAATATGAAGAGAAGGAGACGATCAGAGTAAGAGAGGAGATAAACAGCAAGAAATAAGAGAGATAATGAGCACGGTAAGCCTGTGGATGTGAACCTAATGATAATAATAAACCAGACTCTCTCTCTCTCTCTCTCTCTCTCTCTCTCTCTCTCTCTCTCTCTCTCTCTCTCCATACTCACACATGCAGGATGTGGTGGTACTCCGGGAGGCTGGTGAGTAGGTACACGGTGCTCGAACCTAGGACCCGACGAAGCTGTTCACACACCCATGTCCACTCCCGCCGCGCCACCACCAACACCTGCAAGAGGACGCCATCTATATTGTTCTGTCTACGAGAGAGAATGTGTGTGCGAGAGAGGAGAGTGCAGAGGGGAAGTGCGGAAGGGAGAGTGCGGAAGGAGAGTGCGAGAGGGGGAGCGAGAAAGAAAGAAGGAAAGAGAGGGAGGAGGAGGAAGAGAGAGGGAGGAGCAAGAGAGAGGGAGGACAGAAAGAGAGGGAGGAGCAAGAGAGAGGGAGGAGAGAAAGAAAGAAGGAAAGGAGATAAGAAACGCTGTAATACATTTGAAAGGTACAGTACAGTTGCCTATTATGAGTAATTCAG
>NW_024734940.1:8690525-8722557 GCF_018991925.1 Homarus americanus | reverse complement strand
GTGTATATATACAGAGGGCGAGACCAGGTCCACAATGGTCAGGTATTAGGTAATGACCCTACTAATCCTTAAAAATTATATATATATATATAAATATATATATACGTATATATATATATATATATATATATATATATATATATATATATATATATATATATATATATCTTGATAAAATCATATGGAAGATGGAAACAACGGAGTACTCTTAGCTTTTCCACCAAGCAGCAACTGATTACATGGACACCCAAAACATCAGTTTTAAACACCTCATATTTTAATTTAACATTCATGTTTTATTCTCAAAAATGTTCTTAAAACATATCAACAAACGGAAGGAACCATTTCTTTCAATTTTGAATGTGATAATAACAATATTATTATCACATTCAAAATTGAAAGAGAAATAAATGAATCCCTTCCATTTCTTGATATGCTTATCATGAGAAATGGCCAAAACTATAAATTTAAGGTATATAGAAAGCCCACACAGGTAGACAGTTTCATTCACTTTTATCGAATCACCTTGAGTCTACCAAAATGTCAGTTTTTTTCTGTTATGTTTTTAAGATGTCTGCGTATTTGTGACTCTGAATTTATTGACGATGAATTGAAACACATTCGTTCTATTGCACATAAACTTGGGTACCCTTCTGTGTTTGTTGATCGTTGCTTCAAAAGGGCTAAAAATCTTTTCATTCCTCTCAAACCAGACAAGTTCCTACACTTAAGAACATTTTGACTCTGCCCTATCGTAATGAATTTGTCCCGTTAGTTCGGTCCCTCAAGCTTCTAAATATTAATGTTGTTTTCAAGTATGACTCCACCATTACCAATATGTTAATAAGGAAAGCCCATGTTTGAATGTAAATGGAAGTGTTTATTGTATTCCATGTAGCAAATGTAATTGTAATTATGTAGGTCAGACAGGAAAAACACTGCAGCTTAGAATCAAACAACATATATAATATCAGAACTGCATCTGAAAAGTTCGTTTGTTCATGTTAGAATAATAATCACCCCATAGCTAAAAAAGTTAGAATATTCAAATCATCTTGTGTCACAGAAAGACTTCTGTTGAAGCTAGTTTGATTAAGGAATTAAAATCAATAAACCTTAGTGATGGTCAGTTCAAAACTGATAATATGTTACATAAATTTATTTGTCAGTGGCCCATGGTTTAAAAAATGCTTGAAAAACCTTTTGATCTAGATGTATGATAGTTATTTGTGGGCCCCTATTTTCTGACCTGACTTGTTCAGTCACGTCACCTCCTTCTTGTTGCTTCCTCTACGTGTGTTGGTGGGGATTAGTGGATGTCATCATTTTGACCTGACCTCATGTTTTTAGGTCACCCTGTATATTTAAGCCCTCTCTGTCCATGTAATCCAGTTGCCTCTGAAGATGTCTTGAATAAAGACGAAAGCTAAAGTACTCCGTTGTTTCCATCTCCCGTGTGATTTTATCAAGATTTATCTTATCCACGTTGTCATTGTGGATCTACATGAAATATATATATATATATATACATATAGGACAGGAAGCAGAATCCAATGCTCTATTTGTTCATTTGAGAGATAAAAAGCATTGCATTGACTGGGACAGCCTCCTCAATATTACCTTGTAATTCAATTGATAGGAACATCATAGAATCTAGTCTCATTAAACATACCGAAGCATTCAACATGAATTTGAGTAATGGCATGTGCTGGACCATTGTAGACCTGGTCTCAACCTCCTCTGTATATATACACAATGAAAATGATAAGATATATCTTGGTAAAATCACCCGGGGAAAATGGAAACAACGGAGCACCTTAGCTTTCGTCTTTATTCAAGACATCTTCAGAGGCAACTGGACTACATGGACAGAGAGAGGCTTAAATATACAGGGTGACCTTAAAAACATGAGGTCAGGTCATAATGATGTCATACACTAATCCCCACACCAACACACACGTAGAGGAGCTTAAGAGAAGGGGGGTGACGTGAGTAGTCAGGTCAGGTCAAAAATAAGGGACCCACAAAATAACTATCATACATCTAGATCAAAGGTTTTCAAAGCCATTTTAACCTTGGGCCACTGACAAATAAATTTATGTAACATATTATCAGTTTTGAACTGACCATCACTAAGGTTTATTGATTTTAATTCCTTAATCAAACTAGCTTCAACCGGAAGTCTTTCTGTGACACAAGATGATTTAAATACTTCTAAGCTTTTTTCCCAAGCAATGGGGTGATTATTATTCCTAACATGAACGAACAAGGCACTGCTTTCAGATGCTGTTCTGATATTATACTTATGTTGTTTGATTCTGAGCTGCAGTGTTTTTCCTGTTTGTCCTACATAATTACAATTACATTTGCTACATGGAATACAATAAACACTTCCATTTACATTCAAACTTGGGCTATTCCTTATTAACATATTGGTAATGGTAGAGTCATACTTGAAAACAACATTAATATTTAGAAGCTTGAGGGACCGAACTAACGGGACAAATTCATTACGATAGGGCAGAGTCAGAATATTCTTAAGTGTAGGAACTTGTCTGGTTTGAGAGGAATGAAAGGATTTTTTAGCCCTTTTAAAACAACTATCAACAAACACAGAAGGGTACCCGAGTTTCTGTGCAATGGAACGAATGTGTTTCAATTCATCGTCAATAAATTCAGAGTCACAAATACGCAGACATCTTAAGCCCAGGGTCTTCCTAGAATTTCTTGGCCAATATATATTTTTATACAGCAAAGAATAGCCTAAATTAGGTATACTGTATCCTGTTACCCTATATATATATATATATATATATATATATATATATATATATATATATATATATATATATATATATATATATATATATATATATATATATATATATATATATATAGTAGTACTAATCAATTATTGTACACCTGAAATGCAGGTGGAATTATAACAGTGTGAATGGCACCTGCCGTAGACCAACTCAACCCGTGGCGCCTACAATGTACGCCACCCCTTCAGCGCCACCCACTCCACTGCCGCCCACATGGGTGACTCCCAGGTGAGTTATCACAGCAGAGTCTAGTGGAGAAAGTGATGGGTAATAGATTGCAGGAGAGTGTACAGTAGTGAGGTACAGTACAGTACAAGGAGCTGGAGTGAGGGAAGGGAACCAGCCTCTAGGGAGGGAAAAATTGAGTGACTAAGAACTTTTTACTTGCTGTTAACAGTACCCATTATATACCATAGGTTATTTAGAATAATGTTTAATTTACAGATAAATGATAAAAAATAAAGTAGAATATAACGACTTTGAATGGTAATTCATCGTTGTAAATAAGTGTTGATGTTCTTCAGGCCGTGGGAACAAGGCGACACCATCGAACGACGAATCCAGGAGATAAGGTGCCAGTTTGTTCCCGCTACCTCCGTCACCCGCCAACCTCCACCGTCGCAAAAATCCCACATTTACTCCCAGCCCACAGTCACGCCCAGGTTCCTGCCCACGCCTACAGTCACACCCAGGTTCCCGCCCACGCCTACAGTCATACCTAGGCTCCCGCCCACGCCCACAGTCACGCCCAGGTTGCCGCCCACAGTCACACCCAGGCTCCCGTCCACCCCAACAGTTACACCCAGGGGGCGTGTGTGCAAGGGCTTTGTTGTGCCACTCAAGAGAGGAGGTTCAGTCACAGTATCAGTAAGTTGGGCGTGTTTTTGTTTTTTTTGCGGGGATTATCCCACCCGAGCACAGGTCACTGACCCACATCAGGGCCTGGGGGGGATATAATAATAATAATAATAATAATAATAATAATAATAATAATAATTAATAAAAATAGATAAATATTAAAAAAAAATAACCATAAATATATACAAAAGCGAGAAAATAAATCCAGAGTGAGAAACGATATACAGTATGTATGTTGTGTTGTCAAAAGTAAGAGAAACAATTGAGACCCTGCAATTGTGTGTAAATGAGGCAGAAAGTCGGGTCAGCAACCTGGGACTTGGTCACAATTTTTGTGATGCCATATGGCAGCAGGGTCTACCGTTAGACAATACTTGTACATTATGCTTCCAAAATCTTCCCAGGCGGTAGTACCTCCCTGTTTGATAGCTGCTTATGATGTTATCTTTAAGATTTTTTCCCGTTATAAAGGCCGGGAGACGTGCCTTATTGTCGTTGGCCAAATTAACCAGTTTTAAGTGTTGTCACATCATTAGAGGCGGAAAATGTATACTAATTTTCTCCGATTCTGGAGTCTTACTTCTTGTCGTAAATTAGATTAAAAATAAATTTTATGAAATGCTCAAAGAAATAATTAAGTTTTATCATGTATTTTTTTTATTCTGCCTTTGTCTATTATTCGTCAGTGTTCATTCATGAGGCTCTTGCGAAAATGCTGGTTGTAATGCTTTCCTCGTTTGGTAGTTTAATGTCCCCTGCTTTTCAGGAACAAACTAGAAAGGTGCGTCCTTTGTTTAAGAATTCTCAGGGACGTGCTGATGGCTTGAAGAAGACTGGCCAAGGAGTGGAGGAGGATGAGTTGATTGATGTAGAGGAGATGTCGCCACCGAGGACGACTTATCACCTGTACCGTCGAGGTGCTGATGGGACCTCGTGTACTTTACCCATCACAGTCACCCCCACAGAGCTTAATGGGTCAGAAACTTTTTGCCAGTACCAGTCGACTAGTAATGTCGGTCATCAGAAGCATTCAGTGGTAGCTACACCCAAGATACAACAATATCACCCTCCGACCACAGTACCCCAACATGAGATTAATTCTAGTGTTGTGCAGCCCCAGCCTTCCCTTCATAACAGAGCGACACAGGATCAACACAAACTGCAGCACGCTAGGCTGTCTTTACATAAGCGAGATCTTCAGCCTAGTGTGACCCACCGTCGCTTAACAGCATCACCTGGCACGTCTCAGCGACACAAAGTATCTACCCCAAAATACCCCGGCCTTACAGTGGTGAAGACTAAAGTCACCAATTACCAGCAGCTCAAATCTGGCTTCAACAATGAAACTCGTGGTGAGGAGGTTAACGTGCCGTCCCAGAGAAGAATGATGTATATAGCAGAAGACACGGGTAAGGATGATGATGACATACAAGTGTTGGCAGACAGTAGATCGGATCAGATGCCAAACATTGTTATTCTCTCTAGCGATTCTTCACCTGAAATAACAGAAAAGAGTACATCACGGATGACCTCAGGAATAGTGAGCCCTTCAGATTCTTGTGTAAATCAAGCTTCTGTTGGTACAGTGCCTGGCCGGACAACATTTGATGTCTCAAAATCAATTCCTTCTGGAGAACCAACAGAAAATACCTCAGAGGATGACTATGACCTGCCGGACTTGAATATCACACCAGAAGAAACACAAGCGTCTATTAGCATACATGATCAGGAAACACAGCCACTGAATCATGAGGAGCCACGTGCCCAAGAGCCACAGGTAACACGCGATGATATGACGGAAGACACAACCATAATGGATGACTTGGAAATAAGTGGTGCATCAACCATTATTTTCAATCTGGAATTGATGGAAGAAGATTCCAAGGGTGAAAAAGGAGCAAACAGTGATAAGAATGAATCGTCTATTAGTAATGAGTCATTCTCTGGGTTAGGAAGGATAGCAGGTAAGGAAGGTTTGTTTTCCGATGAAGTCCTCAAAAGTGATGCTTCAGAAAATGACGTACCAAATTTTAAATTGTTCCAAACTTCTTCTGATGAGACTCCAAGTCCACCTACATTGGTAGCAGAGGAACTTACGGTTGTCAGATTATCAGATAAAAAGCAAGATTGTAGAAGACCCGTACAAGAAGACAGTAACAGGCAGCTGACACTATCTGTTTTCACTGAGCTTAGCCACTCCCAGAATAAAGGTATCTTGGAGGACAACACTGGCTCAAATACTCAAAATAACATTAATAAGACGAATGAAGCCCCAACGGTTGAACAAATGGATGACGTTATGACACGAAATGAATTTAAAGAACCGAGGAAGCAAAAGGATAATAACAGTATCTCAGTAATTTGCAATGAAGCAGTTAATGTACTTGAAGTTAAGAGTTCTAAGGAAGTAAAACTGAGGGAAGACAAGACATCGGGATGTAAGGAGGCAGAGATGGTACTCAGTGACAGTCCAGTAGAGAACAAGGAAGTGTACGTGACCGGGAAAGAGAGACTTCCATCAGACATGGATGACCAGGTTAGGGCACTGACGGAAGGAAAGACAAGCGATAAGAAAGATCCTGATGACTTGGAGTTTGTTAATCTGTCCTCTACAATACTCGTCAGTGATGATCAGCTTATCTTCCCAGTGCATGTACTCGACGATTTACAACACGGATACATTGAGGTCATGCCAGTAGATGAAGTAGGTTCCATTCAGCAGTATGTTTCCACGGATAGTGACGATGATTGTCAGAGCACCAGAGAAAGAAATCGGCTGCAGTGTGAAAACGATGACATCAGTGTTAAGGAAAAAATTAACGTTATAAATGGAGGGACTCATCTTAAAGAAAGAGAGACGTTGATAGATGAAGATAAAACTTGGATAGAAGAAAGAGATACAATGATGGAGGTGAATACTTGTGAGGTGAGAGATGAAGCTTTAACAGAGATCAGTGATACAATAGATGATTATTATATAAGTGAAAAGGAGAGAGAGGAACTTGAAAGTCTAAGGAGTGAAGCTGAAACTGTAAACAGTGAAACTTCATTATGGGAAGATGAAACTTTGAGGGAAAAAGACAACGGCACAAAGAGTGAACCGATCGAGGTGAAAACTTCGACCCAAAAAGATAGAAACTTCAATGTACAAAATGTAATGCCTAAAGGTTCATTAGTCCCCATAGAAAAAAATATTTGTAGTTCTGACAGTGACCAGAACATAACCATCATGCCTGCAGCTGCTGATATAGAGACTGTTAGTGTACAAGTGCATAAAACCGGTTCGGATGATAAGTTAAAAGAACAAATTGAATCACCAGAAGACATGGCAGAAAGTAAAACTCCCCAGAAAACAACATCTAAGAGTCAGGAAATGGTAGAGGCACATATTTCCGAAAAGATTGAAGTAAAAAGTCAGGAATTACACGGTCCACAATGTAACAGTGATGAGAAACTTGAAATGACAGAATTGCGAACTCCTAAAGAGGGTGTGATGGTGAACCAGGATATACCCAAATTTAAGGATGTGGTTGAAGGTCAAGAAATACCAGAGCCACACCCACCACATATGAGCTTGGTGGTGAACCAGACCTTACCAGAGTCAAAGGTTGTGGTGGAGAGAAAGGAACTCTCTGAATTACACATTCCACACAGGGATACAATGGAGGAGAGTGAGGAGTTACCTGACCATGGTACCTCATCAGTGAAAGAAGATTCTGAAGTTGTTAGATGGGAGAAGAGGGACGATGATCATGTGGCCAGAAAACGCAAATGGTTATATGGTGTAGATATCCAGACAAAACCTCTCTGGCAACAGTTCTACCTGAGTTTTATCCTTGGACTTGTGGAGGAAATGAGGATTATGGGAGAGAGAGAGGCGAAATTCAGCTGTCAGGAAGGACTTGGAATCAGTAGTGAGACAGTCTTTAGTTTAGATGATAGAGATGAGGAGAGGAAACTAACTAAAAGGAAGAGGATGGAAGAAAGAGCAGCAAAACCTAGAGAGGGGACCAGCGACATGGTTGAGGAAATGAATGAAAAGTCTTCTAACGAGGAACAGAATGAAAGAAACACAGAGAATGATGACAAACAAGTTCTATATCCAGAAGTTACATTCACAACTATACTGACGACGGCTGTAAGAGATAGTACAACACCTAACAAGGAATATGAACAGAAAGAAAAAGAACTGATGGTAACTAGTGAAAGTACTACGAAAAATAATACTGAACATGAGGTAGAAATCATAGGAGCAGAAAGTGACACAGTAGTTCAAGAAAGTAAGGATAATGGAAAAGATGAAGATGTACTAAAACAAACAAACAATCAATGTAAAGAGCCACACATTGAAGAGATGGAAGTTACGGAAATTCCTAAAATATTGGTGAATGATGATTTAGGGAGAACACAGAGAAGAAAAACAGTGGATGATGAGTCTTGTGGTTATAGGTTAAACCAGCCAGAGGGAGCAGGAACCATGCCGTATGAGGTGGGTGAATCAGACAATAATGGTAGTGAATTTAAAGAAAATGTGGAGAATATGGTTAACGTGGAGGACAACACGACTAGGAAATATCTTGTGAATAAAATGAAAGATGAATCTGAGATGCATGAAGAAGAAGCAATAGGCCAAAGAGAACACGTTTGTCATGGAGAGGAGGATATCGGAGAGAAAGTGAATATTAACCGTCATTTAGAAAGTGCTGTATGCCTTGAAGTCCTGACAGACAAATCCAGTGAGCTAAAGAAAGAAAGAATTACACCCGAATCTACTGGTCATGATGACAAGATTAGAGAAGACGAGTTTGATCTAAAAAATAGTATGCAGGACACAATACTGCCAGGTACTCTCAAAGTTATGTCGAACCAAATGACTGTAAAAGAAGAATCGACATCTTCCACCCGTCCATCAAAGGTTGGTTTGTTCATGAGTGACTTTGTAAGACGGATTTCCGAAAAGATTGGTCAGCTTAAAATGAAGCCGAAAATCGGTCAGATCGAGGCCGGACACCACTCTAACAGGGGTGATCGTGGCTTTGACTCCACCCTCGAGGAATTCATCAGCAGGCATCGTAAAGCTGAGGGTGGTAGATATACGGGACATGCAGTAGTAACACAGTCTCTGGCCTCCTCCCGTGAGTCTGAAATGGCTAGTAGGAGTGAAATGGATGCTCCTAGGGTTATAGAAGATGCTAACAGGTATGTAGAAGACGACAGGGGAGCCTCATCTAGCAAACACAGTCATGTCCCCTTGTCCGTCATTGGTGAGCGTCCGTCTACTAGCGGTACGAAGGGCACACAGCCGTCTACCAGTGGTGTACAACCGTCTACCAGTGGTGTACAACGGTCTACCAGTGGTGCACAACCGTCTACCAGTGGTGTACAACCGTTTACCAGCGGTGCACAACCGTCTACCAGTGGTGTACAACCGTCTACCAGTGATGTACAACCGTCTACCAGTGGTGTACAACCGTCTATCAGGGATGTACAACCGTCTACCAGTGGTGTACAACCGTCTACCAGTGGTGTACAACCGTTTACCAGTGGTGCACAACCGTCTACCAGTGGTGTACAATCGTCTACCAGTAGTGCACACCCGTCTACTAGTGGTGTACAACCGTCTACCGGTGGTGTACAACCGTCTACCAGTGGTGTACAACCGTCTACCAGTAGTGCACACCCGTCTACCAGTGGTGCTTCAGTAGTGCACACCGTCTACCAGTAGTGCACAACCGTCTACCAGTGGTGCACACCCGTCTACCAGTGGTGTACAACCGTCTACCATTGGTGTACAACCGTCTACCAGTGGTGTACAACCGTCTACCAGTGGAGCTCAACCGTCTACCAGTGGTGTACAACCGTCTATCAGTAGTGCACACCGTCTGCGGTGGTGTACAACCGTCTACCATTGGTGTACAACCGTCTACCAGTGGTGTACAACCGTCTACCAGTGGTGTACAACCGTCTACCAGGTGCACAACCGTCTACCAGTATCTACCAGTGGTGTACAACCGTCTACCAGTGGTGTACAACCGTCTACCAGTGGTGTACAACCGTCTACCAGTGGTGTACAACTGTCTACCAGTGGTGTACAACCGTCTACCAGTGGTGTACAACCGTCTACCAGTGGTGTACAACCGTCTACCAGTGGTGTACAACCGTCTACCAGTGGTGTACAACCGTACCAGTAGTACACCCGTCTGTGTGTACAACCGTCTACCAGTGGTGTACAACAGTCTACCAGTGGTGTACAACCGTCTACCAGTGGTGTACAACCGTCTACCAGTGGTGTACAACCGTCTACCAGTGGTGCACAACCGTCTACCAGTGGTGCACAACCGTCTACCAGTGGTGCACAACCGTCTACCAGTGGTGTACAACCGTCTACCAGTGGTGCACAACCGTCTACCAGTGGTGTACAACCGTCATCAAGTCATAACACATCGCCATCAATCACCAGCGGTACTGAACACTCTGCTTATGATAACAGAATACAATCATCTAATACTGGCGCCTCACCACCAGGGAGGGAGGAGTGTGCTGGGAGGGTCGTTAGGTGTGGCACTGTGCCGACGATGGGGCGGGAGGAGGAGGATGGAGGGGGTACCAACACCAAGAACACCGCCACTGACAGCAGCATCGTCAAGTCTAATGAGGCCGTCAGAAGTACCGTCACCTCTGTTACCAGTACCAGTGTCAGCAACCTTCCTAGTACCATCACCAGTATCAGTCTTAATAGTACCACCACTAGTACCAACAGCACTACCAATACCAGCAGGAGCAGCAGCGTGACCCGAGCCAGGAAACGTAGGAGGGAGGGGAGCACCAGCCACTACATACTGGAGGTGCCTCTGAGTGGTAGGTTCTCCTTGATTCCTTGTCATAATATGGAAGACCCACTTGACGGTCAAGAGAGGTCTGTGTTGGGTAACGGATTTTATTTGATGTAACTTTCAATTATTTCTCTTCTAAGGTTCCCAGAATTTATATCAATGTATAGATTCACTTACAGTTTAATCTAGTCTAAAAGTCATCTGATTTCCGGTTAATTAGGTGATTTCCCAGTTAAGTTACTTCAATAATAAACATAAGGTAAACACATAATTTGCTTTTCTTAATGTCCATCATATGCTGACACGTAACTTTTTTGTTTAAAGAGTCGTATGAGAGTTGTATGGTGGTGGTGACGAGGTTTGGTGAGAAGCTGATGGATGTCCTGCGTGGACGAGGTGTGGTGGGCCACAACCATAAGTTCTCCACTCTCCAGGCAGACCACACCCGATCCCTCCTCAACCAGATGGTCAAGAGTCGCAAGGGACCCTACCAGCCAGGTGAGGCAGGAGTTTGTTAATAATAATAATAATAATAATAATAATAATAATAATAATAACAATACTAATAATAATAATAATAATAATAATAATAATAATAATAATAATAATAATAATAATAATGATGATGATAAATAAATAAATTATTAGTTTAGCAAGGTGTTTATGGCCTATATTCAGGTATTCAAAGTATTGATATATTAGCAGTGAGTTATACTTCTTTTATGTGCTTACAGGCAGCGAGGAAGACAAACAGTACAGAAGACTGCTGACCCTACATGGCCTCATCAAGGCGACTGACCTCCTCTACCACTTAGGCGTTCATCCCGCTCTCCAGTGTCTCAACCAGTTCCACCACACCCATAAAGTCCTCATACCAGGTAGGTGTGTCTACTATATCTCATTATGCCAGGTAGGTGTGTCTCTTATACCACTGTACCAGGTTTTTCTGTTTACCAAACATTCACATTATCTGCACGTGAGAATCTACCACCATTTTCCATTTTTTATTCTCTCTCGAACCATTCACACGATTAACACACATCTGTAGGGAAAAGTAGTAAACTGAATGATTTATACAGATTCTGTAGTAATTGTGATAGATAGTCTACAGCAACTAGTCATTTCAGTTGTACCTTGTATACAGATGAAGAGGTTTACCACAGCCAGCAAGAACCGCAATGATCAAGGTCAACATTAGCCTGAAAGTTCGTCCGATATGTTCATCACGCAGGCGCACTAACACAAAGAACATGTATGAATGTATGAATGTGATGTATAAAAGTAATTAGGATCACATGGCCTCTGGTGATGTTTTCTGGAATCTTAATCTTATTGGCTTCTGAGCCTGAGTGCCGACTAGCAGTATGGACCTGAGCCTGAGTGCCGACTAGCAGTATGGACCTGAGCCTGAGTGCCGACTAGCAGTATGGACCTGAGCCTGAGTGCCGACTAGCAGTATGGACCTGAGCCTGAGTGCCGACTAGCAGTATGGACCTGAGCCTTATATGTGAGTGCCGACTAGCAGTATGGACCTGAGCAGTGCCGGCTAGCAGTATGGACCTGACCTGAGTGCCGAGCAGTATGACCTGAGCCTGAGTGACCAAAGTGAGTTTTGGATTGAGTGCCGACTAGCAGTATGGACCTGAGCCTGAGTGCCGGCTAGCAGTATGGACCTGAGCCTGAGTGCCGGCTAGCAGTATGGACCTGAGCCTGAGTGCCGACTAGCAGTATGGACCTGAGGCTGAGTGCCGACTAGCAGTATGGACCTGAGGCTGAGTGCCGACTAGCAGTATGGACCTGAGGCTGAGTGCCGGCTAGCAGTCAGCCTGAACTAGCAGTATGGACCTGAGCCTGAGTGCCGACTAGCAGTATGGACCTGAGCCTGAGTGCCGGCTAGCAGTATGGACCTGAGGCTGAGTGCCGACTAGCAGTATGAACTCTTATATGTTCACAAAACAATTCACAGGTGATTACGATAGTGACAAAAGTTTTTATAACTAACCCATAAAGTCAACTGTCAATACAAGTGTATCACTCTTTCTTATTCAGTAGTCAGTGTCAGATGGACCTACTGTGGTTCAAAGAAACTGAATCGTGTCATATTAACGTAAAACAATGAGGTTAATAAAGTGCTCAAAAGAAAACCACGTCGTTGGATTTAAGAAAACTTTATATGATGATACAGTGTTGATTGTACAGTACAGGACAGTACAGTACAATACATATGTACTTTCATGAATAATATCGACACTACAGATACGGGTTGAAGCAGTAAATGTAAAATGTAAGCTATACACGTACCGGTACTCAAACATTCTTTTTTCTACCAAAAGTGCCGAACTGTTGAGTCTGTCCCAGGCGGACGTCATCGTGATAAAATCCAAATGTGCGGGACAACCCAGCTTGGGACGGGCTGGTAGGGGAGGTGGGCGAGGGGCTTTCAAGGTTAAGGAACCTCGAGGTCTCGTTAGAGCTGTGTACCCCCGGGGTGTCACGGCCACTACATTCGTCGTCGTCTGTCCTCTGAGCCACAACAGAGTTGTGGAACGTTCCCCGGTTGCATGGGATGGGACTCCCGTAAGGCAAAGGTGAATCTTCTTTGTCGGAGGGAAAGTCGCTCTCTGTCACGGGGAACATGTTAGGAACGCCCTTGTTACTGAGTGTCGGGCTACGCGGGGAGTCAGAGTCGTAGTTGTAGGTGGACTCCAGGATGTCTTCTGGGTAGAGTTCAAAGTCAAAATTTGAAGACGACTCGTCGTATGGACTGTGTGGGAAGTCCTCGCAATTTGGACTGTGAGATTTGTGACTCAAGCTGTGCAACGCAAAACCAAGGTCATCAAAATTATGTGATCTGTAAGTAGGTGAATCACAAAGAGCGGTGGGACTGTTTGGCGGGATCCTGTGGTGAGGAGAAGGTGGTGGCGAGTGACCCGTCCTTGTCCAGGATGAAGGAGGGTCGTCCACTTCGTCAGCTGTTAGTGATGGATGGATGGAGGAAAACACTCCATTCCTCTGGGTGTTGTTAGGGCCTTGGTCGCAGCTGAAACAGTTAGTTGTATTGTGTTAGAATAATGTTTTCCTGGCGTGTGTGATCAGATTGAGACTGTTTATATTTTCAGAGTAAATACTATTTTTTTTATCATGGTATTCTATTAAACAACATTAACGTCTACAAATGAAACTTTTTTAATACGTTGATGATTACCTGTGTGCAAAGGTGTGACTCCAGAGGGCTGCCTGTTCTTGGTCTCGACAGAGGTCAGGTGTCTCCACATGCCCCGTCATTCTTTCAATTCTAGACTAGAATGAAGGTGAAATGTCTTTTTAAGATTTTTTCTTGTGCTGCAATGAGCACAAAGTTTAAAAAAAATAATATTTATGAATCAGAATAAATCATTTGGTAATTTTTACACCTTGTAAATAATTCCCTTACACAGATGGTCATTTACTGTTTGTGCTCGTATGTTTATCAGGTATTTCATATCAGTGTACACACAGTATACTCGTAGATTCAATATGTGGTGAAGCAGTCCTGACTCGTATAATTCCGAAATTTCCAAGAATAGTACAGTACGTGTAATTCATTATTTCCATCTGTGTATAAGTGACATACAGTAGTTGTAGGGTAGGTACAAGAGGTGAGTTGCAAAAATGTATGGGCTGGGATGTACAGTTGCCCGCAGGTATAGTGTTCTACTCCCCGGTGGCCTTTCCGAACATGTGGCCACGTCGGAATCATCATCGAACCTTCTTAACAGATATTGTATCGCTTAGCACAAATCTCGAGTAAAATATTACTGAAAATATATATTGTTGGTCACATGTTCCACCGAGGGGCGGAACACTACACCTGTAGGCAACTGTACGTGGGAGGGCTATGGCGTTCCTGAGTTGTACTGTACTTGGTATGGTTAGGACGCACTTGGCATATACTATACATGGTAGGATTGAGAGACATAACTGGGGATGTGAGAGACTAACTGTACCTTGGAAAGCTTGTGGGCGGGGACGGGGACGCTGGTCAGGATGGAGGTGTCGACGACGGACATGACCATCTCCTCGGTAACGTCATCGCGGTGGAGGAAGACCCAAGCCTGGAACACTCCCGTCACCACCACCACCTCCACCATCTGGCATACTCCGTACACCACCGGGAAGATCACCATCTGTCCCCGTATCTGTCCATTGGGAGAGTGAGGGAGGGGGGTAGGGAAGGTGACTGGTAGATACTCAGCGCCAGGCCGAGCTATCTACAAGCGTCTGGCACTACTATCCCCCTTCGTACCTGTCAGTACGAGAAGATCAACGCCTGACTGAACTATCAACAACCTCCTGTGTTTCCCTTTATTCCATAATGATTCCTTATGGAAGTCATACCTGGAGAATGTTTTCTAACTATATTTAGCACTGATGCGCACCAGTATGGGACGTACAAGAGGGAAATGTCTCACCCGGGGTTTCACATAACGAGTATCTCATCTTAGTCTCACAACGAGTGTTTCACCTGACGGTCTCACAACGAGTGTATCACCTGAGTGTCTCACAACAAGTGTCTCACCTGAGAGTCGCTGAAGGAGAGGAGCATGATGTTGCTGGCGACGGCCATATTCTGACACCCTGTTTCAATGGCCACTGTCCGACACACCTTATGGCTCTGCATGGCACAATTGATTGTTATTGGGGAACTGTACTTAAAGTGGCATATGATACACTCTTACATCGTAATGCAAGATATTAAGTGACACGTACATGACACCTGTACCTCATGACATCCATGTATAGATACACAAGATGCTAAATGACATGACAAGTAAACACGTTCAGTATATATACTCAGCACCAAGAACTAAGTCCACGGATGATCAGTGTGACTTACGAAGCAGACAATCTTGGTCAGGATGTAAGCGACCACAACCCCGACAAGCGGGACGAGGGCGGCGGTGATGAAGAGGTTGACGGAGGTGGCGACGAGGGAGTCCCAGTACCTGAGCATCAGCATCACCTCACAGGCGAAGGCTCCCATCCACCCCACCAGCCCGAAAACCTGTATGGTGGAATACCACACATGTTTATTACCCACTTGTAGCAACATCTGGTTAGTTTCGCCACCACACCTGCAAACCTACACGAATAATGTATCTGTGAACTCGGCCTCATCCGAATCCAACCTCTTAGGAACCCGGTCTCATTGTGATCCCGACCTTGTTTGAATCCGGCCTATAAAACTATAGGCCGGGTTCGGCTAGGGTGTATGATTAGATAGTGTATAAGTCATTAGGTTTGTAGTTTATTCTAATGGTGCTGCTTGGGTTTGACTTCTAGTTGCCTTCTGTGTTATGTAAAGGTCCTCTCACTGTCACATTGACCAATCCTGAGCCCCCAATGTCTTCAGGTCAGTCATGGGCCGAAGTCCTTTAAAAGGTGAACCTTGTTTAAAATTTATCAGTTGTCAGACAGGAAGGTTCGCGATATTGTGCATGAATACTGTGTGTTAGTTACTCAACTGTTGCATCCGGCTTAAGAAAGCTGAATTTACATTTCCTTGAGAGACGTAGGTTGAGGGGCAATATGATTGAGGTATATAAATGGAAGATGTGGTTAAATAAAGGAGATATAACTATGGAATTAAACTATGGGATCAGGAGCGAACACGAAACAATGGTTTTAAGTTAGAGAAATTTACATTAAGGCGTGAATTTGGTAAATATTGGTTTGGAAATAAAGTTGTGGATGAGTGGGTTGTCTCTGAGGCCAAATTCACCTCATACCGCTGCCTACCATGTTAGGGACCATCATACCTGTCATCACATACCTGGAAAAATTGACTAATATACCCACCAATGCTACCATGCCTATACCATCACCCCATTAGTGTGTAGCACACCTGCCATCAGCCACTTCAGGGTTGTACCAGCTGGAATACACAGGATTTAAAAGAGATATATGTATATGAAAGGAGAGATAGAGTGTGAGATAGTTGGGTACAGTTTGGAAGGCGGACGACCCAAGTCCCTTTCTTTCATCTGTAGTAAAGGAGGGAGGATTCACGTCTTTCTTGTGGATAAGAGAGATTTTGAGTTCCTCAACACCTTGAAGACGAATAGGGTTAAACCGTCATCCTCAAAGGGTTAACTGTGAGGGAAATAGGCACTGCATCTTATGTTCCCAGCCGTTTCCTGCCACCTCTAACTGCTTTGGACGCTACTATGGCTAACGAAACCTTTTACAGGAGATAATGCGACAAACCTTAGAGATGTAGACGGCCCACTTGCGCGTGTAGTGCCTGACGAGCATGCCTATGATGACGGGGATGGTAACGAAGATGAGGCTGAGGAGGATGTTGAGGTAGGGGACCTGCATCTCCTGGTCCGTCCACCGCTTCGAGTACGCCCATAAGTTGAAGGGCATCATCCCAAACGCTAGCACCGACGACGTCGCCGTCATTATGATGCTATTAGGCAAGAATAGTGACTATAATTTATATACTGCTAATATCTATACTTTCTTGCAATGCCAAGATTTTAACTCGTTGGAGTGAAGTCTCTGTCGTTTTGGTAAAGACGATAAATAACTCACAAAATTGAGAATAACAGCCAAGACTCACCTGAGGGCGAGGTCGCCATCCACCCAGTAGGTGAAGAAGTTTGAGAAGGCTCCTCCTGGACTACAGGTGAGGATGAGGACGCCTAAGGCCTGGTAGGGTGGTAGCTGGAAGATGATACAGAGACCAAAACCCACAGCTGGGAGCAACACGAACTGACACACCACACCGATCATACAACCCCACGGCCGCCGCAGGTGATGCCAGATCTGGGAGCAAAAGGATAAGATTCGACTTCTATTCTCGTCATAATATCTGGTGATGTTTTATATGAATGTGACATCAGGCGAGACTGGATAATATCAACGTTTTAACAGACTAACGACGTATTTAGCAATCATTTTACTGAAAAATTGATATCTTATATTATCGGATTAACTTGGAAAATAAAATCTATATCCTGAATGTTAACACCAAGGTATAGAACCAGCAGAGATATAAGAGTATATCCTTATTCACTACTAGTGTGTGTGTGTGTGTGTGTGTGTGTGTGTGTGTGTGTGTGTGCGCGCAACTCTCCCTCTCCCCAGTCGTTGAAACACTTGCACTACTGGATCAGGAAAAGGGAGAGCCAAGATGTGTGGTTGCAGCCAGCGCTCCTGTCTCGCCACATAAATCAAATCACGTGCAGCCACCATCCAGCTCATCATATCTTTCATCATCATCAAAAAAACCCAATACCCCAAAAGTCCTCTGGCGACGGGGACAGGCAGCGATGACTGCCGGAAGTCTAATCACAATTCTGCACATGGGCGGCACAGATAAGATGGTCGTTTATGCGCTGGGATCTAGGCAGCAGCGCAATCTGGTCCTGTTTGTGTGACTGCGCAGCCCTTTCGAGGAGCTACTCTGCTCACCCCACACGGGGAGGGGGCTAGAAAAGGTGCCCTAAACATAGCCTGCCTAAAAAAACAACCTGGCTGGGCAACCGCACCCAGTGAGGTCATCCTTATGCGGTTGAAAATACGATCATAATCACAGATAAAAAAACAACAACTATACAACCTCTTATAGTCGCTGCATGGAACGTCAGAACCCTTCTGGATACTGGCACAAATGAGCGTCCTGAAAGAAGAACTGCCTTTGTGGCAAAAGAGCTGGCTAGGTAAAACATCGACATAGCAACCATTAATGAGTCCCGGCGAGGGTCAACTCACAGAATGGGGGTCTGGCTATACCTTCTTCTGGAAGGGTAAGCCTGCTGCGGAGAGAAACTGCATTTATGGAGTTGGCTTTGTCATCCGCCAACACATCCTACACAGGCTAACTGAAATGCCTATTGGGATAAACGAGCGCCTCATGACGCTCCGAGTCCCACTGAATCACTCACGTCATGCCTTTTTCATCAGTGCATACGCCCCAACACTGGATGCAGAGGATGTCATTAAGGAGGCCTTTTATGCCGACCTTAACAGAGTGCTAACCTCTATCCCAGAGAAGATAAGGTTGTGCTACTTGGTGACTTGAATGCCAGAGTTGGCAGAGATGTTGACATTTGGCAGGGAACCATAGGGAGAAATGAACTAGGCAAGTGTAATCCTAACGGCCTACTCCTCAGCAAGTGTGCTGCCCACAACCTCGCTGTCACCAGTACCTTATTCAGGCAGGCCGACAAGTTCAAGGATTCATGGCAAAATCCACGATCCAATCACTGGCATCTCATTGACTCCATCATTATCAGAGATAGAGATCACCGACATGTCCTCATCACCCGAGCCATGCGTGGCTCAGATCACTGCGACACTGATCATCGGCTCGTCAGAGCCAAGCTATCACTTTACGTCTCCCCAAAACGGCGAAGGCAGCAAGCCTCTAGAAGCGCCTTTGACACCAAGCGTCTGGAGGATCCAGTGGTAGCACATGCTTTCAGAGAGCAGCTTGAACATGGGCTGATAAACAACCCAACAACAAACAACCCAAATTCCAGTGTCGAACGGGATATTTTCGACACTCATGACAGAAACTTGCAGAGAGACCCTCGGCCAGATTGAAAGACTACGCGAGGACTGGTTTGATGAAAATGACCCGGCAATCGATGATAAACACGCTTTAACTGACTGGCAGGACAACCCTCAGTCTCGGACCAAAGCTGATACCTTCCGCAAGAAGAAAGCAGCGGCCCAGCGTGAGCTTCCCAATCTAACGAATGATTGGTTTAAAAATAAAGCATGTGAAACACAAAAAATTACAGATCAGCACAAGATGCGCGAATTTCTTAATTCCACTTAAAAATTTTATGGGCTAATCACTTGTGGCGCAGCCCTACCCCGTTCATCCAACAGTAACTCCCTAGTTAAAGACGATGAAGGCATCCTTCAGCACTGGAAAGAGCACTACCATTCACTGCTCAACCGAAACACCGATGTGGATGTCCTGACTTCCCATCCGGTCCCTCAGCATGCAGAGCTGACCCACCTCAGCTATCCTCCATTCCTGGATGAGGTAGCTACTGTCATCAAACAGATGGAAAGCAACAAAATTTCAGGGCCTGATGGAATCCCAGCCGAGGTGTTTAAAGCAAGAGGACCTCTGCTTACCAGCCATCTCTACTCTCTCCTGGAGAATATATGGGAAAAGGAGGAAATCCCCCAAGCTCTTAAAGATGCTTCCATCGTCAATATTTATTAGAACAAGAGAGACCGGTCAGACTGTGGCAACTACCGTGGGATCTTGCTGCTGTCCATAGCTGGCAAGATCATCGCCTCCTCTTAAACAGACTTCTTCCTACTGCGGAAAACTTTCTCCCAGAATCGTAATGTGGCTTTAGACCACCACGTGGCACCACTGACATGATCTTTGCTGCCCCTCCAGATACAGGAAAAGTGCAGAGAACAGCGTCGTGACCTGTACATAGCCTTCATTGACCAAACCAAGGCCTTTGACTCGATCAACAAGGAAGCCCTCTGGCGAACCCTCAACCGTTTTGGCTGCCCACCAAAATTCATCGCTATTGTGAGGCAACTCCACTGGCATGAACGGCGGTGTCCTACACAATGGCACCCAGTCTGAGTTCTTACCCATCCAAACGGGGGTTAAACAATGGTGTGAACTGGCACCAATTCTCTTTTCCATTTTCTTAGCTGCTTTCCTTGCTCGTGCCAGTGCCAATTTAGCCGGAGGGGTGGACATCGAATATCGGATGAAGGGTCTTTTCAACATAAGACGACTCCTGGCAGGAACAAAGGTGTCAGCAGTTTCCATTACTGAACTAAAGTATGCAGAGGACCTCACCCTTGTCACTCACACCGAACGCGACCTACAGGAGATCCTGAACGCCTATGCAGATGTGTATGCACATTTTGGCCTTGAGGTGAATGTACATAAGACTCAGATTCTCTTTCAGCCTGCCCCTAGTTCAGACACACTTCCATCATCCATCCAGGTTAATGGTACTACCCTCTTTAATGTTCCCACTTTAGGTATCTCGGCTCCCACCTGTCCACCACCACGGACATCGATGAAGAGATTCAGCATCGGATCAGATGTGCATCTCAAGCCTTTGGTAGACTCCCAAACCGTGTCTTCAGCTGTAGGGAGCTGAAATTATCTACAAAGTTACACGTATATCGAGCAGTGGTCCTCCTCACCAAGCTATATGGCAGCGAGTCATGGGTCACATACATGGAGCACCTCAAAACACTTGAAAACTTTCAACAATGTAGTGTACGTTCCATCCTCCGAGTTCGCTGGGAGGAAAAGAGAACAAATGCCAGTATTCTTGCTGACACCAACTGTAGGAGCACCGAGTCTACTATTATCCAGAACAACTACGCTGTACTGGCCATGTTACCCGCATGGACTACAGTAGACGACCAAAGCAGCTACTTTACAGTCAGCTAACGAATAGTAAACGTAACACTGGCGGGTAACTGAAAAGGTATAAGGATAGTCTTATGACAAACCTGAAAAAGTGCCAAATCAACCCCCTCACTTGAGAGACGATTACCCCATACCGTAACGCTTGGAGGAGCACCACACAAGGAGGTATCAATACATTCGAGTTAGCCCGACTGCAAAACGAGGCAAACAAACGCCGACGTCGGAAAGAAGCTGCCGCCGCCCCTCCTGCACTAGATGTAGCCCTCCCACATGTGCAACATCTGTGAATGACCCTGCTGGTCCCGTATCGGCCTCTTTAGTCACCTCTGAACTCACTAACGTAGGTGACATCCTTAATAACTCACATCATTGTATCATAGCTGGATGATCGTCATACTCGATTCCGAGTGACAGCAAAGTAGTAATGTGGTAATTGGCTGTGTGTGTGTGTGTGTGTGTGTGTGTGTGTGTGTGTGTGTGTGTTACCTCCTTCCAGTAGGTGGCAGCCCCCATCCCCAGCATGAGAGTGATGGTGTTACAGGTCATAATGAGGGTGACTGCGTGGTCCAGCATCACCAGCCACTCCGGCACCTCCTCCTGCACCACCTCTTCCGTCACGTTCAACCACCCTCCTGTCGCTATGCTCGTCCACCTCCCATTATTTTCCTCTTGCTCCTCCTTCAGGTACTCTGTCGGGTGATGACGTGTATCTCAGTTACGCTTGTCAGGAAGTTTTGAAGCTGCCTCAGTTTCCTCTATGAATGACTTGTGATCGCCTGTTGAGCTGTCTGGTGTCTGAGAGTCTCTTATATTGGCATGTCTAGAAGCTGGCTTTTATTTTAGAATTGTCTAGCGGCTGACTGACATTATTTTGGGTTGTCAGGAAGTTGTCTTTCTTAATGAACTTTTTTGTCTCAAAATCATGAATGCAACTTTTATCAGTTCGATTCTTACAACAGTATAGAATTACCACGTTAGTTGTTAGGTAGGACAGTGACCATGAATCATGTACACCCACACACATACACACACACACACACACACACACACACACACACACACACACGGACGGGCGCATCACGGCGGCACTATATATAACAAACTAAATTGGAAAAGACGCCAGTATAATATTATTGTCAAATCCTCCAGTTTTTGTCTCCACCTCCTCTGCCAACTCAGGTACCTCTGAGTTCCTGCGCCCGAGCTCCTCAGTGCTTTACTCAACATTCATACTTCCCAAGCTCACCAATGCCTTCCCTGCCTGGTCTTCCTCTCTAAATGCCACACAACGTAAACACCTAAAAAAAGTGCAGAAGAGGGCAGGCAAGATTATTCTCTCCCCTTCCTACTCCACATATCAAGAAGCGCTCAACACACTGACCCTCTTGCCTCTCTCTGACCATCACTACGACCTCATCTGCAAATTTGGTGAGAAGCTTCTGCGCCATCCTCGACACCGGCTCCTACGTCCTCCCGAGAGCCCTCGTCCGCGAACAGCCCAGTCCCAACCATTGTAAAAATCATCAACAACTCGTAATCAACCGGTGTTCACTCCCAGCCAATCTTACCGTTTTGCACTGTTACTATGTTGAAATGCCCTGTAGTATAACCTACTCCCCACCTTCTTATTATATATCATATTTGTATCACTTATGTTACTTGTATATTATTTGTCAATCAAGTGACCAATTTCCAAATTAAGTAACTATATTTTCAGCTTTTTGGCTGCCATGCTCTTTCAATTTACCGTTAATTATTGTTAATAATAATAATAATAATAATATAATAATAATAATAATAATAATAATAATAATATTATTATTATTATTATTATTATTTCACACATACATACTGTACATACATACATACATACATACATCTCCCTCACCTTGCTGCAGTGTCTCCTCCATGCTCCTCTTGTAACTAGCAAGGTTCTTGTGCACACACACAAAACTATCTGCCCACCTGGGTCTAATGTGTTTGGTAATGAACCACAATGGACAGCAGTTTCGGTTTGGTTGTCAAGGATTCACAAAATGTTCGTCCATTGTGTTACACTGTATTAACGAGGAAGGGGGCAGAAAGTGTTTGTGTCTATCTCCTCCCAAGGATAGCTAGTGACGCACTTCCTCCACTGTTGGGCACAGCTGTGTAACACATAAGATGCTTGTATTTATTTACATCCAAAAGTAGGTACAGTATACTCATATTTAGTCTTGTACAACATTATATCCACAATGAGTTGCGCTTATTATTGAGGAACAAATCACTGTTGTTTGCATTCAAGCTCACGTACTGGTTTAACACTCAGATGTTTTTTTTTCGTCATAAATAATATCACTCAGGTCAAATATCATGTATGGTGTTGTTTCTTCTTTATCTGAGACCTGGACGATAGTGAAACTGAGCAACATTGTTTCATAGAGGATTACTGTACCGTCGGGAGCCTTACTCACTGATCTCTGAACCCTCTCCACCTCTTTCTCTCCTCACTTGAGTATATGTAATGTCATATGTGAATTAATAATTGTTTACTTGTAAGACACGCGAGATCACTGTCATTCTTCAAGGATATAACCCAGGTGTCTTGCGAGGCTCCGTGAAGCTCCACTCACACTTCTGTTACCGTATACACTATGTAGGTTAATATGTCTTATTTTCGTTAATCACACGAGTCACGTAAACAAACACTATTATTTTCTAATATTACAACATTGCCGTCGAAGACTGTTCTGGGAACGCACACACAACACTGTCAAATGAAAAGTAAATCTGTAAACGTTTATGTAATCACATAAGTCACATGACGACACCTTGATTCTTCAGTCCTTATCACCACTGGTCCCATAATGACTCGTCTGCCGCGGACACACACACTAGCGTCAGTCAATAGAACAACAATAGCAAATGAATGATCACTGTTGACACCTGTACCGTGCAGGGAAGGGCCGACCCTATACGTAACACATCACCTGTTGGGGAATTTCTGACTCGTGGTGGCTGAGGTCCCCTTCACTTGGCTCCTCTGCCCCATTGACACAAGGATGAGAATACCAGGACCTGTTGGTTTATCTATAGCGGCCATATCACCCTCACCTGTATCTTATCTCCCGCCGCCGTTACTGCTGTGGTTGTGTTATCCTGTGGGGGAGGGGGTTATCACTTGGTATGCGATAATAATAATAATAATAATAATAATAATAATAATAATAATAATAATAATAATAAACTGTTTATTGAAAAATACAACAGCCATAAGCTGAATATATACAAAAGTTAAGTGCCGGGTTACTACAGGTTAGGAAAATTTAGGGAATTTCATGGCAGGTCAGGGAAAAGTTTAATTTTGAAAAGGTGAGGGTGAAGTCAGGGAATTCCATAAAACAATTGAATTTTTTTTTACTTTCCAAATTTCTCAAAGTATATTGCCGAGACGATGTTTCTGTCCATGATACTCCTTCTCTGGCTGGCAGTGGGACTTGTGGAGTGCGTGATGTACAATGTGCCTTTAGAACAGGGTTTGGAAGTGCAGGATGGAAGGTTGATCAGCTTTTGCGGTCCTTATGATATCTGTTCGGTGAGTCTCCAGCAAGAAGATCTGACTACACAACAATGACCGGCAGCAAAGTGTTCCTCCACCAGTTCTGTGCTACACGATTGGTTGAAGGTTAATTGTACGGTAGCAGAAAGAGGCGTCTTGATCTGGATAATTGTCACAAATACATTGAAAACATATCCGGTTATCCAAAGAAGAAGGTTCTTAAATGTTCATCTTATTCTGTTGTTCATGAGGCTGTGAGTGACACTTTAACTGAACTGTTGCTAAGCTTAGTGTTTACAGCAAAGATCATGCAACACTTCCTTGAAACATTTCAGTCAGATAAACTGTCGGTACCATTCCTTGGACAAGAAGTTGGCAAGTTTTTCATGTTTTTGATAAATAATTTCATTTGAAAGGATCTTATATTAGATCAGTCAGACTCACTTTCAACTGTCATGAAAATTGGCATTGAAGAGGTAAAAAAAATATGTTTCAGTGGAGAAAGTTGGTGCTGGATTTGGTGCCCAAATTTATTCCACCATTTAGAAACTGACAGGGCGCCTACCTATATACTGTAAACTTGTTTATCATCTTCGTTGCTTAAGTCCACAATGTATGGTGAGTCATCCCAGTTCTAGCGCTATTAAGTTTGAAGAGGTTGTAACAACAAGGATTAATAGAGTTGTACCCAGTGGCTGAAAATATACAGATATATATATATATATATATATATATATATATATATATATATATATATATATATATATATATATATATATATATATATATATATATATATATATATATATATATATATATATATATATATATATATATATATATATATATATATATGTGTGTGTGTGTGTGTGTGTGTGTGTGTGTGCCTGCCTGCTGCAGAGAGAAACCACAATTATGGAGCTGGCTTTGCCATTCGCCAATCCATCCTACGTAGGCTAACTGAAATGCCTGTTGGAATCAACAAGCGCCTCATGACGCTCCGAGTCCCACTGAATCACTCGTGTCATGCCTTCTTCATCAGTGCATACGCTCCAGCACTGGATGCAGAGGACGGCATCAAAGAGGCTTTTTACGCCGACCTTGACAGAGTGCTAACCTCTATCCCCAGAGAAGATAAGGTTGTGCTCCTGGGTGACTTCAATGACAGAGTTGGTAAGGATCCATAGGGAGAAACGGACTAGGCAAGTCTAATCCCAACGGCCTACTCCTCAGAAAATGTGCTGAACACAACCTCTCTATCATCAACACCTTGTTCAGGCAGGCCGACAAGCTCAAGGGTTCTTGGCAACACTCACGATCCAAACATTGGCATCTCATTGACTACATCACTGTTAGAGAAAGAAATCGTTGAGATGTCCCTATCACCCGAACCAAGCATGGCTCACACCACTGTGACACAAATCATCAGAGCCAAACTCTACCTTCACGTTGCCCCGAAACGGTGAAGGCAACAAACCTCTAGATGAGACTAACACTAAACGTCTGGGGGATCCAGCGGTAGCACATGTTTTCAGAGAGCATCTCAGCGATGGGATGATACACATGTCTAGAGCCCCGCCATAGATGTGTGTTGGTTCATTATTACCTATAATTTGAGCATCTTCATATGCGCTGAAAAGTGAAATAAGTCTCCTATCATCGGTGTTAGTGGTGGGGTCACATAATTTCTTGTGTCTAGTATTCAGGTCACCAGTTAGGACAGTGGGTTCAATGTGTACAAAGTCTGGGAGATCTGTGTACTGAAGCTGATCTGAGGAAGCATAGGCGTTTAGCACGTTGAGTGTGGAGTTACACAGGTGGATAGTGATCCCATGGTACTGAAAATTGGTAGTATCTTTGGATACAAGAGGTACAGTTGCAGAAATGTGTTCCTACACCCCTGTGGTAACCCTTGTCTCCAAACGGCCAACCTATATAACCTATAGCAAACCCATCCACTAATCACGTCCGTCGTTACACAACCAATACCCATTCACGGGTTATCACAGGGGACGTAGAAACATTTCCGCAACTGTACATGAGGTCGTGACTTCTTAACATACATCAAACATGTGTGAGTAGAACTAGGATCATAATACACATAATTGGGCAGACTGGGTGGAGGCTTACCATTAGGTGTGAGACACTCCGGCAGACACACAATATCGATGTCCTCAGTCACAACTTTGTGATGGAGGTCAGGAGTGCAACGTAGAGGCTCTTTAACGTATCAGTTTGAGCTGCAAATTGAGCTTTGAATTCGTTATTCGGTCCAACGAATTACCCAAAAGTATCCAAATGTACCCAAATGTACCCAAAAGTATATTAAATCAGGGTAAAATCTTAACGAATATATGTTTTACATCAATGAAACCTGATTAATAATGTTTTCATTGAAATGTAGTCAAAATAATGAAATAATAAACAGCGAAAAACGCTAAATTCCAAAGAGTCACCTATCCAAAATGGAGATATAATTACCGATGTTTCTGTTACTTTGGGGTATTTAACATAGCCGTAGGATTTATTTTTCGTTAGGTTAGGTTGGGTTAGGTTAGGCTAGCGAAGTGCATCACGATGGATCTGAGTTACCTCCCTTGTTCACGAACTCTTTGGAATTTAGCGTTCGCCAGTACTGAAAGTTTTTCGCTGTTTATTATTTCATCTTACAAATTATTTTTCAAAATTACACTAAAAATATTATTAAACATGTTTTGTGTATGTATAACAGATATTCGTTAAGATTTTACCCTTATTTGCTATACTTTTGGGTACTTTTGTGTAATTCGTGGCTCCCCGTTAATTTCATTTTTAAATCATTGATCTCTTCATTTTGTGTGTGTTCACGACGTCTGTGTTGGCCCATGCGGATCTTGTGTTGGCTGCTGGTGATCCTGGAGCTTTGGTGGGGAGGGTGGGCCAGGGGTTGGCCGTAGTGGATTCCCTTGCAGCAGTAGTGTTTCTTGAGACCTGTCTGGGTGGGGGGTTTGGGTGCTGAGGGGGTGTAGGAGCTCAAGGACAACCAGGGTGCCATACAGGAACTCGATCTGTTTTTCAGTTTATACACTTCTGTTGAATGGTTCCCCCTTGATCAACTGTATCTCTGCAAACATGTGTTGCATGTTATCGTGAGCAGAGACCACATCACGGTATGGCAGAGGGGCATACTCGGGCCACATGGCCCCAGTGTTTATACTTGTAACACCCCAGGGTAGGGGGCTGATAGAGAAGTTACCTTCAGAGTCCGAAAGGCACCACGGACTCGATGAGTCTGGTGTGGGTCCCCCGAGTCAACCCAGTCTGCAATGACTGCCTTCTTGCCCATGAGTCGCTTCTTCCTTCTGATGTTGGGATGAGCTTCTTGTATTTCAGGGGTCTGGTACTGGTCGAGCCCTATCATTAAGATGATTGTTTTGCTCGATGTTTGGGATGGTTGTTCCATGGTTATTCCCTCTATCTTATTGGTGAGGAGACCCTGTATGGTTGCTGAGTTGTTTCCAAGCAGAACATGATCTTGTGTATTGACCAAAAACTATATACGAAAGATAGGAAAGCTCCTACGAAAGCTATTGAATTAACCGTGCGCCGCAAAGCTGGAATCAGTGCCATCTATCGGCAAGGTTCCAAATAAAATCTAGCTCCGAAAGGGGGGAGGGGGTCAATCTTAAACTCCACCACTGCTTCTTGTGTTATTATTCATATCCTACTCACTGCGCCATGTTAAGGTGCCATCTCGGGGGATAAGTCCATTTATTGGCGAAGATGACGGGGTTGACTTGTCCTCACAGCGAAACGTCTGAGTCGGAACTAGCTCCGCGTCCGTTGGGACCGATACAGTGATGCCAACCCCAACATTTATTATATTGTGTTAATTATGCATTATATATACACTCGAATGTTCCTGTTGTCGAGGGAATCGATGAAATATAAAAGTAGGATGAATTTCTTTAGAGTTTCTGCACAGGAAACACGGGTGAGGCATGGCTGCTGTATACAAACTTGGCGTTACCGAAGTTGAATTATTCGGTGAACAAACAGACAACGTTCTCACCGATACCAACGCCATCTGCCTCAGAGGCCTTTACTACATTCACACCCAAAAGCTCGAGCTTTCCTATCTTTCGTACATAGTCTTTGGTATTGACTGAACTGAAAGTCAGCGTCTGGGTATCTCTCTTCCGCCTCGTTCAGCCATCGATATTTGACTTCACGTGGAGTACCTACAGGGAAGTTTAATCTTACTCTCATAGCTGGTTGAGGTTGCAGTTGTTGGTCTCTTAGGTTTTCTGCCGTTGCTGTCTTCCTCTTGCTTCTCGACTGCACTAGTTGAAAGTAATCCTCTCCATTGGTGTCAGCACCAAGGTCAACACTAGTCATCTGGCTCACTCAGTGCCAGTAGGGCTAGAGAGAGTAGCTGGGTCTCCAGTCAACTCAAACATGGTGGAATACTAGGACTCAACCCCATATGCCTGCGTCAGAGGGCGAAGGACTGCGTGGCACTCTTTAAAACCCAGCGGTGGCTGGGAGGCGTAACCCTCTCACGGGGCAAAGCAAACTGACGTTTACAGCATATCAGCCGTGTGAGGGGAGGCAGAGACATACGTGAGCGGGCCACCCAGGAGGAGAGGGAGTGAGGGGTGTTGGTGGCAAACCCGGTATTTGTACAAAGGTAGCAGGAGTATTCTCAGATTATCTACACCTTGATTACACTTGTTGTTCTGGCTAGGGTATCAAAGTCAATTTGATTTTCAAACTAATTATCCAGCCTGGCACCCTATGAGATGGGGAGTTTGTTTATACGCGGGACGCTGCACTACAGAGCAGTCACCTTTACAAACCCCCACAATATGGGCGAGGGAGTGACCACAAGGGTAGGCCTGCCACACGGGCACCTACTCACGCTGCAGTGCCCAAGCCACGAGTTAGTTCACACTGTGAGAATCCTGCTCTTCAAAACCCAGTGTGTATCTCCGTAATCATAAGATGAACACAGGTGGTTCACACACACAGCCCTGCCCGTACACACGCCGATGGGATACTGCTAGGGCAAAGGTTAACATTATTGGGAAGTTGAAGCTTTACTCAACAGTCGGTTCTGTTAAATTGCCTCACATCATGTAACGGAAGGATAACTAAACAAAAAAATGACACTATTCACAGTACAAATGTGTATACGTGTACTGATGTTTGTGTTGGTCTTGTTTCATTGGTTACACATGTGTACTGTATACTTGTACTGATGTTTTGGTCCTGATGTTCCGGAATCTTTATAGGCATTACCTACATGGTAATCTCATGACATTACTACACCTATACTTATCTAAATCTGGAGGTTTATGTTAGTTCTAGTTGGGGCATTTTAGTCATCTCTGGTAAGGATGTTTTGAGTAAAGTTTTTGGTGTTTGTCAGGTTGCTACACGGAGTTGGTGACCCAGCTGCAGAAGATCCAGGAGGAGAGTGACCTTACCCATCCGAAGATCAAGGCTCTGGAGGACGAGATGGCCCGGGCAAGACAAAGCGGCGACCCCAACGATGCCGATATTAAGGTAGGAGCTGAGTTTCATGACCCAATCAAGGCTGAAGTTATGTTAATACTTAGGTGACCCCATCAAGACTGATAGTAGCTCCCTCCCCCTCAATCTTGGGACTTGAAGCTTCAGCCTCATTAGTCTTCACGTAAATCTGCCCCTGAAGGTGACCTAAAATTATCCTGCGTACAGTGAAAGACAAAAGACTGTTCCTGGGACTTGGTGAAAACATTTTGAAAAAAAAAGCGAACACTGCGGTGCGCACTTTCCCGTATAATAAAGGCAGTTGGTGCTTCACACGCCTCACTGAATATCCTGAGATAATGATTAAAACAAATCTGAGATATTTTTTTTATATTTACCATCAAATCTAAAATTAACCAAAACAGGTTTATTTTTTAAAATAACCAAATTTAGTACAAATGTGTAACATCGGCCAGTATTTACAAGCGTATAAACCTGCTGACCGTGTCACCACACGACTGTTGGTGTAGTGAAACTCCTCTGTGATGTGTGCACTGTGTATTGGCCGAGGGTCTGTGGATGTGATAATTTTAGGGCGGCCTGAATACTGTATATCGGTTGGTCACTTGTTCATCGAGTTTCTGCAGACACTGCTATCATAATAATCTGGCCGTTCTCCTCTCATATACTGTACAAAGTGATTTTACCTCCTCTCATCTCCTGGTTGTTACGTTCGTGCCTGCGACTTGGTCTCCCCATACCGCTCTCTGAGTATCAGAATGACGTATAAAATTAAGGCCTGACCGATTTTGGTTCCCACATTACTTAACAAACGACTGTTACTCTCAAGGTTAAATGACATGGTCCTTTTACTTTCGCCTGGGACTATTCTAACCTTGATCCGAAACAACACACGGATAGTCGAGCCAAGCCAGATGTAAATAATTCTTCAGATAAAACCTATTGGACAATGGACAGGCTAACCGATATGTCTGTTGGGAGTGAGCGAGCGCCTCATGACGGGTGTATGGTACAATAATATTTCTTCACCAGTAGAATATGTCTCAGAAAGTGATGTTGCTAACCTCAGCCAAGTTGTGTGTGTGTGTAATAATAAATAATAATAATAATTAATCAACGGTTTATTGAAAGAGCATGGCATCCGGAAGGCTGAAAATATGCAGTTACATAATTGGGGAATGGGTCTCTTGATTTACAAATAATATACAAGTGACATAAGTGAGACAAATATGATATATAATAACTATGTGGGGAGAAGCTCAAACTACAGGGCATTTCAACATAGTGACAGTGCAAAAAGTAAGATTGACTGGGAGTGAATACACTGGTTGATTACAAGTTATTGATAATTTTTACAATGGTTGGGACTGGGCCGTTTTTATAATGATCAGTTTGTGCTCGTGTGTGTGTGTGTGTGTGTGGTGAAGCACGTCAATGAGATGGTGTAAAGAGACTATGTTTAGGATGTAATGTGGGAGGGATTACTCAAGAATATTTACCGTCACTAGGTAAAGTATAAAACACCTACATCATATTTCTGCATCAATGGCTGGAGGTCATAGGTAAGAAAGTGCAGTACAAATTTATGTATCATGCGTAGAGTAATTCATCTGATGATTAAACCCCCTAACGCTAGCCTAATCTAATTTAATATCACCCAACAAAAGTTAATGTACTCTAACCTGACCTAACTTAACGCAGATCTAACGCTAATCAAACCTAACCAAACCTATAAGCTAACCTAACCTAATAAACATCTAGTCTTCTGCTAATACTTATACATAATGATGAGGATCCGTTTAGTGGTGTACTGTCTCGTTGTTTTATAATTAGCATGCCGAGGCTCCCACACCAATTCTGAGTGATGGACCAACGAAATTTATCAGATGGGATGGACTTTGTATCTCTGCGAGCCTGGCGGACACAACCTCATCACCTTATCGCACAGAACCTTGTTAAAGTCTTAGCTGGGGTATGGTTAACTGCCTTGAGCTAACTTTCCAAACTTAAGGCCCATTTCACTCACATCCTGTATGTAAAG
>NW_024734940.1:8512631-8690425 GCF_018991925.1 Homarus americanus | reverse complement strand
TGTAGTGATGATGGATGGTGTTATATGTTGTGATGATGGATGGTGTTATATGTAGTGATGATTAGACAATAAAATAATAACAATTTAATGCCAAAAAAATATACTTTGCTGTACCGTTGTAGTGGAACTTACATACACCGTTAATGAACTATTGATGGAAGAAGAAGTTTTGGGGACTGAACAGTGAGACAATGTGGAGCCTCCCGGGGGGTGGTGTCCTACCGTGGACTAGCGAATGAGCCGCCCGGACCAAACTTGCCATGGATAGCAAGTGTCATGTGGGGATCCCATAAAAACTCCAACCAATCCGATCCGACACACCCAAATCGACCCGACCCGTTAAACCACACAGAGGTTGAAAAGTCATATCACATCCCACGTATTATAGGTAATTTTATCCTTATACATATACTACTACACGTTCACTACAACACACGTACTACACGTTCATTACAATACCAGCACCACACAGTCACTACAACTCTCATACTATACGTTCATTACAACACCATTGGACCCCAGGTCGCCTCTCAACCTCGCTCACAATGAGAATCCAGTGTGCAATATCCAAAAAAGATCGGCAAAGGCAAAACTATTAGAAAAATGCAGCTTCATAGTCTGGGATGAATGCCTCAAGGCATCATACCTTTGGAGAAGTGTTCAGACACTCACCCTACCCACAAACATGAGAGTACATCTACAAGGAGATCGGGATGCTGGACGGTTTGCAAACCTTCTACTACAGATTGGGAATGGAACTTTCCCTGTTGATTCAGAAGGACAAATAATCATTCCTCAAGGATGTGAAAATGTTGTAAAGTCCTCAACTGAGCTCACTAATATGGTCTACCCAAACATTATTCACCACTACAAGGATCACGAGTGGCTGCGTGAACGCGCAATTCTGGCACCAAAGAATGAAACAGTGGCTGAAATCAACATGACTCTACTCAGACAGCTTCCAGGCAGTGAGACCTCATTCAAATCTGGTTGATACAGTAATCGACCAGGACCAAGCAGTCCAGTACTCTGCAGAATTCCTTAATTCTTTGGAGCCCTCTGGAATGCCTCCTCACCACCTCACTCTCAAGATTGGAACTCCTATAATGCTCTTAAGAAATCTTGAACCACCAATCCTCTGCAATGGCACAAGACTGGTGGTGAAGGACATGATGCCACATGTATTGGAAGCTACAATACTGACAGGAAAAGCTAAAGGAGAGGACGTTTTTACACCAAGGATACCTCTCATCACCAGTGACCTGCCATTTGAGTTCAAGCGACTTCAGTTCCCGGTTAAAGTGAGCTTTGCCATGACCATCTACAAAAGCCAAGGACAGTCCCTTAAGATGGTTGGCCTAAACCTGGTGTTTCCTTGCTTCTCTCATGGACAGTTCTATGCTGGAGGCTCCAGAGTGGGAACTGGCAAAAATCTGTACATACTTGCTGCTATTGGCAAAACCAAAAATGTGGTCTACTTTAATGCACTACAGTGAGAAAATGTGGAGCCTCTCGGAGGGTGGCGTCGCGATTCCGTTAGTGTATATATCAACTCGTCTCAGCTCGGTGGACAACCCACCTGCTATCACCCCCCTACTACTTTACTTCCCGTTTCTACGCTTTCCTTCTCTCTCTCCTCTCCCAGGGCAAAGTCATTTGCCACTTTAGTAAGACATCTGAATATAATTGTTGTGCAAGTATTGTGGAATTGTTGTGATCAATATAAAGTGAAAAGACTAAGGAATTGTACCTGGTAGTGTGCTAACTATATAATCGAAGTGGGAGGTCCAGCTGTGAAGCCATTACCCTGTGAACAGTGTTGTGAAGAATTAGTGATTATTAAAGCAGACTACAGAGCACAAGTGTGTTTCTGTTACCTGGTGGAAGTCTCCCTGACTGTTGTTTGTCTGTACACTGATACTGGTCGTCGGGAAATTGCCGGAGATTGGTGGAACAGCCAGTGGTAATTCAAAGACACTTGTGAGATATCTACTACGGCTTCTGTACGTATGACCCTAGCCGCTGGTAACCAGTGGTGGAGGCTGGGTAAGCGGCGAAAGGAGGGTCGTAACAATATCATAGGCTAATTCTGTCATACAAGTCAATGTCTATAAATCATTTAGAACGTTTGGCCTCTGACAGTAGAGTACTCAATACAGTACATAGATGTAAGCAGTAAACTAACCAACATACCGTCA
The DNA here is from genome assembly GCF_018991925.1 of Homarus americanus. Lineage (NCBI taxonomy): Eukaryota > Metazoa > Arthropoda > Malacostraca > Decapoda > Nephropidae > Homarus > Homarus americanus. The sequence continues at coordinate 8,688,227 of NW_024734940.1, read as the reverse complement.
ACACCTACACAAGTTAAGAAATACATTGAGTAAAATGTTTACAAAACCTCATCTGAACCAAAAGCCTGGCGGTTCTTACCCACGAAACCATTTGTCAGTTACCGCCCCTGATTCACAGACTGAGAACCTTGTCGGCTTAATAAGCTACATCAAACTTTAATGTCAGATTCATGAACTCTGTATGAAATATATGCCTTCGGTACAAATAAATGGTATTTCATTAATAAGCAGTGCCAATAATAACGGTTACCAAATTTTGGGCGGAATTTAATTCGGATGTGTAACCCATAGATTAATATGGCCAAAAAAATATAATGAACATAAAAAAAATATAATTTACATAAAAACTTACTTGCTACAAAGAGGAAGCTTGGGTGATGCAGTAGTGCTAGTGGTAGTAGTAGTAGTGGAGGTGGAGAAGTGCGTGTCGGGGAAGAGAGCAGCAGTGCGGATGGCAGAAGCATACTCTATGGAGGCCTCTTCGAACATGGTCCTAACCAATCGCGAGAGTTTGATGGGCCTCACGTAAGTGGTGGTTACCGGTGGAGATGCTGAAGTGGCCGTAATCTCCCTAGTGCTGCTCTTAACCCAAGACTGGTTGCTGATGTCAAGGTGAGATGAAGGTTGAATGGATTCTGTATAACACGAAACAAGGTTGACTGTTGTCTGACTGGTCTCTGTGTCTGCTGTATAAGGAGACAATGGTCTAAGATTGTTCAAAGGTGAATCAGTGGGCTGGCTGCTCACAGGAGAAACAATGGGTGACGTAACAGAGGATAATGAAGTTAGCTGAGCGACTTTTGCAGGAGTCGTTTGAGAGTTGTTTCTTAAAGAGGGTACAAGAATCGATGACCGTGATGGATTTACAACTGGCAGAGTGGTCGCCTCCTGCCTGCTGGCCAGAGGAGAAGTAGGAACAGTAGTTAAGAATGGAGGATGAACGACTGACGAGAAAATCGTTTTGTCTCTGCTGGCTAGAGAATATAATAAATGTTTCTTTGATGCTGAGGACACGGGCGTACTGCCTTTTTCAGTCGACTGGATTCCGGGAAGGACTGTAGAAGAGGACTTACTCTCACACGGCAACAGTGCTTTCTTATAAGACCAGCGCTGAGACCTGGTTACACTGGAGGCAATAGACGGCATGGATGAGACAGAGGGTAGGGTAGTAGTAGTGAGATCACGATAAACTTGCAGGCAGGTGACAGAGGAATTCACTGTTGTTGACATTGTAGGTTTGGAAGATGTCAATACTGGATGAACGACACCAGTAGAGGAAACTGAATAATCATCACTGCCAGGCGCACAGGGGTGACTGCTTCGACTGAATTGCGCAGCAGCTGTCTGGGAGAGATTGTTAATTCTCGACTGGCTGACAGTTACAGCACCACCACAAATATCACTGTCAGATGTGGTCAGCAGATTAAAAGTAGGTGTGAGTACATGCCGAGGGATGTGGGAGACGGTGGTAGTGGTAGCAGTGGTGGTGGTGGTAGCGGTGGTGCTAGTGGTGGTAGCAGTGATGGAGCTGAGGTGATGGTACCCTGGTGGCGGGGCCTGGCAGGTTTTCGACAGGACAGCAGCGCTGGTGAATATGCCAGGAGAGAGAACAGAAGTCTCACTCAACGCCATCACGCCCTCCTCATCTCCTCCCATCGACATGACCTGGAAGATTAATAACGGGTTAATATATCCAACCTGAACATATGGGGAATGATCCTATCTACAAAAATTACTCACGGACACGGATTCATCATACATTACAAATATTCCCAATGAAAGTATTTCTACCTGTAAAAATAAGCACGAGGAATAATTGTCCTGCATGGATAATTAGTGATAAATAAATATTCCATTAAGATAACACATTAAATTACAGATACATATAAAATTGATTTTTTTTTAATTAATCACGCCCAAAAAGCGGTTTAACACTAGGCTACAAATTGTTGTAGTTTCACTCGGCTACAATAAATTAATACAGTTCCACTCGGCTACAATATATTATTGTAGTTGCACTCGACTACAAAAGATTAGTGTACAGTTCCACAAGACTACAATAGATTGCGGTACACTCCAATATGCCATTAAAGATTGGTCTTGTGTATTTTCACTATGCTGCTCTACATAAAGCTCCAACAAGTATTACCAGTACTTGGCAACGGTAACAGACGTGACCGACCATCCCAAACTCCAACAGTCCTTGTCAGTGGCGAAGTTAAAGTAATCACTGGATAGTTCTCCCCTAGCTTCACCTAAAATTAACCGCCCTAACACTTCGCGGGGGTGAGGATAGGATAGGTTAGGAGAGATTAGTCTAAGATAGGATAGACTAGAATAGGTTAAGATAGCATGGTTAGGACAGAATAGACTAAAATAGGATAGGGCATATGTTAGGATAGGTTAAGATAGATTAGGCTAAAATAGGATAGGTCGGAAAAGGTTAAGATAGGATACGTTAGGCTAGTGTAAGGTAGTTTAATCATCAGGTGAAATAAGCTTAGGGGGGATAACCTTCAGGTAAAGACAGAATCACAAACCCAAGACCATCCCAGTCTTACAGCTTAACAATATTATTATTAGACTTTGTCCGGGTAACTTACGACTTAGAGTCCACCTCAAATTCCAAGCTTCAAAAATAATTGGTATTCTGATAGTGTGGTATATACTGTATAAATAGTGGTTATTAATTTATATAAAACATATTTTCTAACCAGGAATTTATATATATTATTATCTGAACGTGAATTCATATAAAACTATTTAGCTTAATTTGTGCCGATCATGGATATACACATATACAGGTAGATTTTCACTCTGAATTTATATTAAGATATTTACTGATCATGAATTTATATAAAAACATATGTTGATCATGAATTCATATAAAATTAAACATGGAAGATAATTTACGAGCTACCAACACAGACAGACTCACGCGTTACCAGATAGATTTTAAGAATTACCAGCATTTAACTATAAGATCTACCAAACAAACCAACAATACTTACGCTAACAGGTACGCAGTTTTTAAGTCACATGTATCTAATTATTAAGGTTTCAGAATTATGCTACCTCTAAGTTAATTTTCTTACAGTCGACGTGGAAAAGCGGAACTCGGACGAAAAATTCTTCACATTCTGATAAAATCTCAGAACTGAGTTAACAGTTATGGCGGGAAACTGGCATCGGTCATTTTACCTTACGTTGGTTCATATTTTTTTTTTTTTTTAATTTAGAAAAAATGACTTAACATTTATATATGATGATGGAATCCTTGTGTTAGTGAATTTGTTTCGTCTCTGAAAAGAACATTTTTTAATAAAATTCGTAAATGGTGAATAAAAAATAGATTATTTTCTAGTTTTTAGTATTCTATTCTCCATATATATATATATATATATATATATATATATATATATATATATATATATATATATATATATATATATATATATATATATATATATATATATATATATATATATATATATATATATATATATATATATATATCGTATATATATATATATATACATATATAATAGTAGTAGTATATATATATATATATATATATATATATATATATATATATTCATATATATATATAGTGATGATGGATATTGTTATATGTAGTGATGATGGATGGTGTTATATGTAGTGATGATGGATGGCGTTATATGTAGTGATGATGGATGGTGTTATATGTAGTGATCATGCATGATGTTATATGTAGTGATGATTAGACAATAAAATAATAACAGTTTAATGCTAAAAAAATATACTTTGCTGTACCGTTGTAGTGAAAAACATGGTGGAACTTACATACACCTATAATGAACTATTGATGGAAGAAGTTGTTTTGGGTACTGAACAGTGAGACAATGTGGAGTCTCCTGGAGGGTGGCGTCCTACCGTGGCCTAGCGAATGAGCCGGGTGGCGTTTCTGGTAGTGTATATGTGTATATATATATATATATATATATATATATATATATATATATATATATATATATATATATATATATATATATATATATATATATTAGGCAAGGCTCTTAAACCCTAACACCTACTCAGAATAAATTATAACAAGCTATAAACCAATCACATATATGAACCCAGGATTTCAACTGTAGGATGTTAAAATCTGTAGTCTCCAGCGACAGTGGTGGTGTCGCCAAGCGGCCGCTACATATAAAACTTTTTTTTTTTCTTTCTTTTATCCTCTTCACCACTGATCAGCTCCTTAGCCGCTTGGGCGATCCGTCACGTCTCTGTCACGCACTGTTGGCAAGTACTGAGCATGCACCGGCTTCTGAATGTACCTGAACCCGCTCCAGTGTTGGTCAAGTCTGGTCTTAAAAGAGCTTACACTCGGTGCCGTCACAACACACTGGTAGATTGCTCCAAGAGTTCACAACTCTCACTCCGAAAAACTTTGCCCTCACAGTCTTCTGAACCTGCGGCTTCTCAATCATGAGTTGTGACCCCTTGTGGGGCGAGCGTCCGCCTGCTCCAAGTAAGGACACTCGACCGAGTTGTGCCCCTTGTGATGCTTATACACCTCAATTAGGTCGCCCCTTGCCCGTCTGTAGTATAAGCTAGGCAAGTTCAGGCGTGTAGCATACTGTATGTGGCCGGTTGTTCAGATTTCTCTATGTTTGTCTATTTTCTCTTTGATAGGTTCACATACATACGTACATGTAAGAGATCTCACACTAAGGATGGAAGTAAGAAGTGAAACTCACAATAGCATTCTCTGTATATATATATATATATATATATATATATATATGTATTGTAAGTGCAGTGCGGTGCTAGGGAGTTGCTGTGTGGTGAGGAGCTTGCTGAGAGGTCTTGTTGGGTGAGGAGCTTGTTATGAGGTCTTGTTGGTTCTGGAGAGTAGAGTGACCTCCACGGCTAGGCCGAGGTGTATTTATACGATTCTCCAGGATCAGAGAAGCGAGGTGCGAAATGAGTGGCGCCAATCACCGCGCAGTCCGTGAGTGAGGCCTGGTCTGTGGAACTCGCTGCTGATTGGCTGGTATGCGAATGGCAAGTGATCAGTCAGCAGTTGTAGGGGAGAGTATCCACTACAGTACTACCCCTCCCCTCTGAGTGCTGCAGGAAACTTGTTGTCGGCAGGGTTGTATCCCACATGCGAGACATAACAGGCGGGGGTGTGAATCAGTCGGCTGCTACGGGAGACGAATTAGTCGGCTGCTACGGGAGATGACTCTGTCTAGTGACGCGGAATCTGTGGGAGAAGGAGGGTTGTAGAGGAGAGAAGGTTGAACAGGCAAGGAATGTGGTGCTTCTCTCGCGGCAGGTGCAAAGTCCTCAGGGGCGCCGGGTGGGGTGTCTGGGTCCATAGGGGCGGCTGCAGGATCCTCATCAGGAGCAGTAGGTATCTGAGGATGAAAAGAGGGTACCCAGAAATGTTGTGGGCGAGGTGGTGCTGCAGGCGGCAAGGGTGGGCAGACTGGCGAAGAAGGTGCGGGATGAATGTGTTCAGAGCGATGGGAAGGCCGGCATGGGGCAGTAGCCTTGAATGCAGAACTGCCTGTCGTAGTGTTTGTAGTAGGTCGTGACGGGCAGCAGGAGTGAAGTGGTTAAGGTCAGAAGTAAGGCATGTGATGTGCTGCTTGATAGTGTCGGAGGTTATGGCGTCTACCAATCCCGTTGACGTCGCTTCCTCGTGTAGTCGCAAGGAACCTCACAGCGTCTAACGTTAGCACCAAAACGTTGATGGTACCAACAGAAGGTAGGTACACTGCGCTGGGGGCTGATGGGGGAGTCTGAGGCAGGACGGGGGTGTTGGGGTCGGTAGGACACAGTGAGTGGGGCAGGAACAGGAGCAGCAGCAGGCATGGAGGAGCAGAGCTGCTCGAGGGTGTCCATTCTGTGGTGTAGAGATTGTTGCAGGTCCTTCAAGTCTTGTTTGTCTGGTGGAATGCTACTTCTCTGAGGAGCGTTGATGTGGTTGACGAGACCGGAGGAAAGTGACGGTGTGGCCGCTGAGTTGTTTGCGACAGCACGGCGCACAGCAGCATATTCGTGTTATACTCTGTCTGCCGTGGCTGCATAGGTCGCCGAGGTAGTAGAGTAGTCCAATGCCGAGAGGACGAGACGAACTTCTGCAGGGAGTTTCTGAGTGTGAAGCTGGCGCAGGATAGTGTCAGAAAGCCTGTCTGTGCGGCGGGAGTTCAGTCTCCGCATCTCGTCCCAGAGACATGCAGGTGTTGAGTTGCCGAGGGAGAGACAGGTTAGGTCTTGCAGGAGACTGGTGTCAGGCTGCTGGTATCGCCTCTTGAGAGCATCTCGTAGAGCTGCAAATTTGTCAGCTAGAGGGTTGGTGATGGTTTCTGAGACTTGCGTGGCGACTTCTGTGGGCAAGGAAAAGAACAGGGTGACGTACTTCTGTTTGTCTGTAGCTGTTGAGCCGATGAGAGCTGCCCCCATGTGGATTAGCCAGTCTTCAATGTTGTGATTGAAGACTGGGAGAGTGATCCGTTCCTCATCCGTTCTTGTGAGAGTGCATCACACTTATTGGGTAAGGATGAGGGATGGGTGTTTGCTCCAACCCCCTTTCATGTTCACAAACTCCTGGGAGGGAGGTGAACAGTTACAGGGGGGACCACAGGACGAATACACTTTTGAGGGTGCAGGTCCCTAGGCCAGAGCCAAAAAAGAAGGAAAAGACCTCAAACCACATCTGGAATATCACGCTATAGCTGCTCTCCAGCTGGAGTGTGGGTTACTCACACCACCAGTGGGGAGGGCAAACTAATGCTCAATAAACCGAAAACGCTTGTGAGATGTTGTTGACAATGTCAGTGGCGGGTGGTCCGGTCAGGTCAGTTGGCCAAGAATGGCAGCAGAAAGAGAGCGGTCTTCACAGCTCTGGGGGTATGGCAGCAGAAAGAGAGCGGTCTTCACAGCTCCGGGGGTATGGCAGCAGAGAGCACGGTCTTCACAGCTCCGGTGGTATGGCAGCAGAGAGAGCGGTCTTCACAGCTCGGGGTATGGCAGCAGAGGTCTTCACAGCCGGGGTATGGCAGCAGAGAGAGCGGTAGCTAGTGGTCTTCACAGCTCCGGGGTATGGCAGCAGACCAGCTCCGGGGTATGGCAGCAGAAGGCGGTCTTCACAATGTATGGCAGCAGAGGCGGTCTTCACAGCTCCGGGGTATGGCAGCAGAAGGCGCTTTGTATGGCAGCAGAGAGAGCGGTCTTCACAGCCGGGGGTATGGCAGCAGAAGGCGGTCACAGCTCCGGGGTATGGCAGCAGAGGCGGTCTTCACAGCCGGGGGGCAGCAGAAGGCGGCTTCACAGCCGGGGTATGGCAGCAGAGAGGCGTCAGCACGGGGGTATGGCAGCAGAGAGGTCTTCAGGTATGGCAGAGAGAGCTTCACAGCTCGGGGGTATGGCAGCAGAAGAGCGGTCTTCACAGCTCCGGGGTATGGCAGCAGAGAAGCTTCAGCTGGGGTATGGCAGCAGAGAAGGGCCCGGGGGTATCTTCACAGCGCGGGGTGGCAGCAGCAGAGAGAGCGCGGCTCACAGGGGGTATGGCAGCAGAGGAGCGCGGTTCACAGCGCCGGGGGTATGGCAGCAGAGAGGCGGTAGCCCTCAGAGACAGCGGGCACAGGGGGTATGGCAGCAGAGAGAGCGGTCTTCACAGCTCCGGGGTAGGCGAGCTCGGGGTATGGCAGCTTCACATGGCAGCAGAGAGAGGCGGTCACAGCTGGGGGTGGCAGCAGAGAGAGAGCGGGCTCCGCAGCAGAGAGGACAGCTGAGGGGTAGCAGCAGAGAGGATTCAGCAGAGAGAGAGCTCCACAGCGCGGGGTATGGCAGCAGAGAGGGAGTCTTCACAGTCCGGGGTATGGCAGCAGAGGACAGCTTGGCTCACAGCTCCAGGGTATGGCAGCAGAGAGGGAGCGGCAGGGGTATGGCAGCAGAGAGGAGCGGTCTTCACAGCTCCAGGGGTATGGCAGCAGAGAGGAGCGGAGCGCCGGGGTAGGCAGCAGAGAGGAGTGGTCTTCAGGGGTATGGCAGCAGAGAGGGAGCGGTCTTCACAGCTCCAGGGGTATGGCAGCAGAGAGGGAGCGGTCTTCACAGCTCCAGGGGTATGGCAGCAGAGAGGGAGCGGTCTTCACAGCTCCGGGTGTCACCAATTGTAGCGTACTGTAAGTGGCCAGTTGTCACATTTCTCTATGTTTGTCTATTTTCTCTTTGATAGGTTCACATACATACGTACATGTAAGAGATCTCACACTCAGGATGGAGGTAAGAAGTGAAACTCACAATAGCATTCTCTGTATACAGTAGTTTGTATATTGTGCATTTTAACCACAAAAGTTCCCCCTATTTCAAAGTCCTGCCCATTTCGTGCAATCAAAATTTTACTTCCTTAACTGAAATTGAAAATAATGGAAAAATATAATTTTGAGAAAAACACTAGGGTAAAGTATTCTTTTTTTTTTTATTGAAATCAGTACAAGTACCTGTATAGAGTTTTTTGGTTGTACTCTACTAAATTTCTTTACCATAATGAATTTATTATAAAATATAGCCAAGTACAACACAGTATTCAAACTTAGTATGACTTAGCTGTAGCAGGCAAAACTTGGTTAACATTCCTTTTAAGACCACCTACAATTTAATACTTGGGTCATTTCTTTTTGTACTTAAAATGAAAAATAATTTATTTTATTTATGAGTGTTTCCTGAATTGAACATCCGCCCTCCCTTGCCTCCTTCACCTTGAGATACTTCTGCGCTCTATACCACTAGCATCATGAGATTTTTCTTTAATACTCAGTGATATAAGGTAAGAAAATTTTAGTGAAATCAGCTTCCTAGGTTAAGTTAGGTTGGGTTAGTATGGTTTTCATGAATTTGCCCAAGAAATGAATGTGAAATCCATTCACAACCCATCAAAATACAGCCACTCCTCGACTTACGACGGGATTAGGGACCCAAATCCAGGTCGTAAATCGAAAATGCGAAGATAATACATAGAAAATCTAAAATGGGTTCCTTTTTTTCTTCTCAGCACCACAAAACTCTCACTTTTTAGCTTGTCAGCCATTTTAAAGTGAATTACAAACAAAAATTTTGTCTGTGTACCGACTTTGGGACTCGAAAATACGTAATTTTACCAAATTTGGGTACGACTGAGGCAGGTCGTAAGTGCGGGTGGTCGTAAGTCGAGTAGGTCATAAGTCGGGGAGGAGTTGTATATCTTCAAACTCCTGGGGTATTCAGAATAACATCAAGTGTTGTGAGTGGCACAAATTGTCCATGAAAGGTCTCATAACATTCATGGTGCTCAACCCATCAGGATTTACACAAAGTCTGAATCTTTTTTGTGGTTACATTCTATGCTAGCCTAGACCTTTCTAAACAGTGCCTGACACTCTGGAGAGTACTGTACATAAACAAAAACACAATTCAGGAAACCAATCACACACATTTTTAATACTGTACAGTACCTGCTTCTTTGCATGATGACATGTCACTCCTTTTGAGGGTATCTCCCATCTGAGCACTCAGTGCAGATTGAATCTTGTGCAGGGTTTCCATATTTCTAGCACTGATAGAAGGCCAGCTTTTAGACATACAAAATGCAGGCCAAAAAGGCCAAAATTCTAGGAACATGAGGACAACTTTTTTAAAGGGGGAAAGCAATGCAGTCAAGCTAAATAGTAATGTATGGAATTTAACATTTTCTTTGTCTTCAATGAATGAAATACAAGAATCTCCCCTTTAACCAGAATAATTGGCACAGTGTTTCCAAGTTTGAGAGATTTCCATATATTGAGATGAATTTTCTTATCCCTTAAAAAAAATTACACATCCCCTGAAGTTTTCCAGGCATTGGTGAATGTTTTGTCGTCTAAATTATATACGGGTACTCCTCGACTTATGACAACCCGGACATACGACCGCCGTGGTCGTATAAAATATTTTTCAAATTACGTATTTTCTAGTACCGACATTAGTGATCGCGCTGTGTTCCGACAAAATTTTTGTTTGTAATTCCCTTTAAAATGGCTGACAAGCGTAAAAGTGAGTTTTCTCATGGTGCCTTAAAGAAAAAGAGACACCCATTTTAGAATTTCTATGTATTATTTTCGCCTTTTCGACTTAAGACCAATTCGACTTACGACCTGGTCGTCGGGACGGAACCCCATCGTAGGTCGAGGAGAGACTGTATCTGGCATGGAGCACTGTTGCTATCGAGGCTTCCTTAACTGCAGTCGGACAAACAAAGAGCGGTATTTATTTCTGCAAACACCACTGTACACGTACAGTATATTGTAAATAAACATAATATACTATTGTATACATTATACTATATGTACTCACCAGCAGATGCTGTTGTCTCAAGTTTGTGATACAGGCAGGCCACAGACCAAATGGTGACATGATACAGGATGACTTGCCTTTGTTCTGTACCATCTACTGTAGCAGCTGTTGCTGTCACTCTCCTCACCCTAAATGAAGGAGGGATTGTACTATACACACACTGTATAATGTACATTGTACATACACCCTCTACACACAAACCTACAGTAGGCATACACTCTCCTCTTTCCTATGTACAGTACTGTCTGTACTGTATGGTACTTTTACACTTACTGAATGTACAATACAGTAAATGTAACTATAATCACTTTTTATATTTTAACACCGCTTTAACGGTATTCTTGGCTGATTGTATCCTGGTGCAGTAATGTAAAAAAAATTTATAACAGATCGTATGCGAAAACAGCAGTGAACGAGTGAACAAGCTTGTACAATGGCAGCAGACAATGAACTAAGAGTGTCATGATGCTAGAATTTGAGGAGATAGGCTGCAAGCTACATCAGCCAATCATAGGAATTGCATGCAGTCACATGACAGTATAGTAGCCAATCGTAGAGCCCAAGAACCTCTGAGCCTACCCACCCATGCGCTCGGCAGGTGTCAGCATCTGATGCAATCTCTCGGAAATTCATTCCAATACTTGAAACACTTTTTCTCAGAATTTCTCTGAATGCTCTTTTTATTTTCCAGGTACGGTAATGGAAAGTTATGGAGATCGAAGATTTTGGCTAACTGGGAGATCAGTGTACAGTATTGCACAGTATTTTGTAACCATTTCAAGTAAATAATAATAATAATGTTCTAAAAAACTGAAAGGACCAAGAGAATCCTAATCTGATTGAAAAGGCCAACCAGTGATTTTTGCAGACATATCACCTGCAAAAAGGCTAAATTTGAGTTGTTTGGCTTGAAAGGGGCAACCTGGCAGCCCTGCCCCATATTCATGTGTAATGAACAGGGCCCAGAATTCAATTCACACACTATGATGGAAGTGAAAATGAAATTCAAAATCAAATTGTGTTTACCTGAAATGACTGCACGCACTAATTCCAATGATGCTAATATACAGTACTACCCAACCTTCTCCTCCTCCACAGAACATGTCAAATGGGTGCTGAATATTTTATGACTTATCCTCAAAGTCAATATTGTGGAACAGAAGTGTCCATTTTATTTTTGCATACTTAAAAAAATGGTTACTTGCAAGAAATGAAGAGGCCCAGATGTCACCAACCATCTCTCCAGATTCATCTTTACTAACCCCTTGAGTACTATGTTGAATTAGGCCCTAAAATAAAATATCACCATGCTCTGAGGGAGTACATACTGCAGTGCATTGTATTCAAAGGGTTGACTTCACACTCAAGTGAGTGTCATTGTACTCAAAGGGTTAATCCATCATATCCTATGGGTTAAACTATCTTTCTTACTGGGCAAATTCACTGTAATCTGGGTGGTTGGTATCTTCTTCAAGGGGTAAACAATGTACAGTACTGTATACTAAAACAATATTTAATATCTGTATTGTTAGGTTGAAGTTTATATCATGTGGTTTTGCCTCAGTAATTTTAGGCTGTAACACATCTCAACATTTAACATGGAATCCCATGAGAAAGTGGGTTTTGTTGAAATAGAATTCACCTAATGAGCATTTTTTTTTTTCAAGAATATACAGTATAACTGGATTACTTGTAAACAGGGGCATCACCAGGATAAATTCAGTGAGGAAGCACTTCAGAATACGAGGGGTGTCAATGACCCATGCACCCCTAAAAAACTAGTCAAACCTAACATCAATTTAGCTTACTAACCTAGACCCTTGTGGTGAGGGGCAAAGTACTGTCTAAGCAGGTGGCTATACACTGAGTGAGAGACTGTAAGGGGGACTCAGGTTTGCCTACTTCTAGCTCGAGGCTCAATCATAACAAAATGGCACAAGTCCAATATGATACTCGGGAAAGCAATAGAAACGACATTAACTAATAACAACAGTACATAATCAATAACAAATTCTTATTTTGCTGAAGCTTCCACCAGTTGATCGAGAAATTCGCCCTCAAAAATCCCTAGTTGCAAAGAGCAATCCAAATTCACTAGGATTAGCGGTTTTCTTGCTACATTGGCAACCTTGAGTTGGGGGGGGAGCAGACTCTGCATGGTACTTCATAATTTGGGCATCATAACAGTCACTCCTTGACAGCAAATTTTATGTACAGTATAGTCTCGGTTTAAGAGGATTTTTTATACGCAGTTGGTCATTTACGCAGCACCTGTCCAGACGCGCCAATTATTAGTTACACGGTACATTCCTGAATTTACACGGGAAGCGGCGCGGGCAAGCTGCGCTCTAGGTTGCTCTTACGTCACCGCTGACGTCAGACTCGTGGCGATGACGTTTCAGACTGTGATTGGGCCACGCGTCCCCTCCGCCACAAGCTGTGATTGGTCTAATTTAACGTGACATGCCCTGCCACCAGAGGGAATAAGTCGCTGACCTTAGATGCGTCAGTCCCACTGTCCTCCGTCTCCGCGTATATAGTGCTCCCTCGTGCCCGCTAATCTGTTCAACAATGGCTTCCGCTGGACCCCCACCACCCCCGAGAAACCTTGAACTACCTGGCCCAAGCCGCCCCAAGCCCAAGAAGGTGCGACGCGCCTTAAGCTATGAAATTAAGTACAAAATCGTCCAGGAGTTAGAGAAAGGCACGAGGTAGGTGGATCTTGCCCGACAATATGGAGTGAATGAATCGACGATCCGCACCATCAAGAAGGATGCCGGCAAGATCAAAGAACACATGAGCATCACAAAGTCTGTAGGTGCCTTGATGGTGAAATATTGCCACAATAAGGTGCTGCTCAAGACTGAAGGTTTATTGGTCAGCTACTTGATTCGTCAGTCAAGAAGGAACATGGCAGTCGACATTTGGGCAGTGCAGGACTACGCGAAAGAACTCTACCTATCAGTGGCGCGAAAAATGGGAGTTGCAGAGCCCAAACCCTTCACTGTTTCCGCTGGGTGGCTGCAAGGCTTCAAACGTCGTAATAAGATCACTGTTGAACAATGACCATATGAGACAGTCTGAGCAAGTGTAACATGTCCAAAAAATTGGCCTTCGTAAAGTCTGCGGTGTCCAAGGCAGAAGGCGCATGAATGTTCACTGGTCTGTCCCTCTCCTGGTTTGACAACTGTTTCGTTCCTGATGTAAATAAATTCTGTGAGCAACATAAAGTTCCATTCAACATTTTGTTGCTGCTTGACAACGCACCAGGACACTCGCCCCTATTGCTGGATCGTCACCCCAACGTAAAAGTGGTCTTCCTTCCCCCTAACACTACGTCGTTAATCCATCCCATGGATCAGGAGTTGATATGCAACGTGAAGGCTGCTTTCTCCGCAAAGATGTTTCGGCTTCTGAACGACTTCACGAACACCAAGGATGAATTGTAGAACCTCCTGAGTGGCACCGATAGCGAGAGCGAGGATCTAGAACAAGATTTGGCGGACCATGAAGTGTATGCGAGTCAAGCGGTTCTGGAAACTGTTCAACGTCAAGAAAGCTGTTGATTTCTTGGTGGAGGCATGGGGCCAGCTATCTGTGGCAACGATACGTCATGCGTGGCGGCATGTGTTGGAGGGTATCCCAGGTGGGAGGCAGAGGCAAGCGGTGGCTGGCGAGGCTCAGTCTGTTGCTGTGGCATTGGACATAGCAAGAGAGGCCTATGCCTCCCCTACCTGGTCTTCCTCCCTAAATGCCACACAACATAAACACCTAGAAAAAGTGCAAAAGAGGGCATGCAAGATTATTCTCTCCCCTTCCTACTCCACATATCAAGAAGCGCTCAACACACTGACCCTTTCGACTCACTGACCATCACCACGACCTCATCTGCAAATTTGGTAAGAAGCTTCTGTACCATCCTCAACACCGGCTCCCACTACCACCTGAGATCCCTAGCCCGAGAATTGCTGTTCGACACCACAACCTCATCCAGCTCATACGAGCATGAACTGATCGCTATAAGAACAGCCCAGTCCCAACCATTGTAAAAATTATCAATAACTTGTTATAAACCAGTGTACAGTATTCACTCCCAGTAAATCCTACTTTTTGCACTGTCACTATGTTGAAATGCCTTGTAGTTTGAGCTTTTCCCCATCTAGTTATTATATATCTTATTTGTATCACTTATGTTACTTGTATATTATTTGTAAATCGAAACCCATTCCCCAATTATTTAACTGTATATTTTCAGCCTTCTGGCTGCTATGCTCTTTCAATAAACCGTTAATTATTATTATTATTTAGATGATGACGTCAGTGAGCAGCCAGGTGTTACGGTGGAAGAACAAGAGCAGAAACTAACACATGCTGATGTGAAGGAAATCATCGAGGCAGCCGAGAGATTGAAGCTCCTCCTTGCCAAAGACCCAGTCAAGCATCGCTACGAAGTGTGTAATAACCTGCAGTTGTAATCCATGGAGCCCTACGGTTCAGCTGTATCACGACCAAATCAATGCTAGCCGTCAATGAAACATTACCGAGTTCTTCACCCACAACCCACCGCAGCCACAGCCAGCCCAAGTCAGTGATAGTGAGGATATGGACTTTGAGGGGTTTGACAAGGAGGCCCCGCTAGCCTCTGTGGTGGATAGTGATACAAGTGATACAGGAGGCGAGGGCCAATAATCTGCCCTCTGCCTCGGAACCAACCCCCCATCCCCGTGTGCCCAGCCATCTCTTCTACTAACGTAAGTGTTAAAAAACCTAATATTATTGATATTTTTCTTAAATATTAATTGTGTTTGCATACCATCATAAAATTAATATGTTATTTTGACTACAAGGTACGTATTGTGTCGGAAAAAGGGTAGTCTGGGGGTCGGCCCAGTCTCTATTTCAATTAATCCCATATGTTCTGTTATTTTGTTTACCGTTTCGCATTATACATGGGCCTCCATGGGTTTAATTGACCGCGTAAACCCAGACTATACTGTACAGTAGTTTTAATTTTTAAACAAAATCAACATACAGTATAGTCTGCATTTACGCGGTCAATTGAACCCGTGGAGGTCCGCATAAAACGAGAAACGCGTAAACGAAATAACAGAACATATGGGATTAATTGAAATAGAGACTGGGCCGACCCCCAAACTACACTTTTTCCGACACAATACGTACATTGTAGTAAAAATAACATGTTAATTTTATGATGGTATGCACACACAATTAATATTTAAGAGAAATATAAATAATATTAGGTTTTTTAACACTTACGTTAGTAGAAAAGATGACTGGGCACACGGGGATGGGGGTTGGTTCAGAGGCAGAGGGCAGATTATTGGCCCTCACCTGTATCAATTGTATTACTATCCACCACAGAGGCTTGCAGGGCCTCTTTGTCAAACCCCTCAAAGTCCATATCCTCACTATCACTGACTTGGGCCGGTTCTGGTGGGTGAAGAACTTGGTAATGTTTTGATGACTGGGCGACCTTGTGCGCACCCTGCCCGTGCCGCCTAAATGATGAAATTTACCGAGTAATTAAAACATTTCATTCTGGCAAGGCACCGCATAAATGACCAAACGCGTAAACAAAATCCGCATAAATCCAGACTATACTGTATATAAAAATGAGGGGGCATGGCCCCCTGGTGATACCCCTGCTCATAAACCTGGACATTACTTTATCTAACATCTTCCTCAGTGAAATCTTTCACATCCGTCAGCATCATCGTTGTAGTTTCGTGACCGTTTTCTACACTTGCGTTGGTTAGCTACAATTATCTGATCTAAGTTGCACAATCTCTGGCTGCCTCTCAGCACCAATGACTAACAATCATGACCCCAAATCATTATTAATTTCCTGCATAAACAAGTCTTGAGACCAATCATAATTAATGAAGTGTATTCACAAAACAAATATTAAAATCATATTCAAAAACACATTATATAGGCTTCCCTCTTAACATTACACTTGTTAAAAAAAAAATCCCAATTTTACATTGAGAGAACCCAATTTTATATATTTAGTAAAGCTGCACCCCCCTAAAACCCCTTTCTAACAAATTTATGACAAAATTCAAACCGAAATAATTACAGTACTAGAAATAACATGAATACTTACCACCAGCAGGAACAACTATCCACTAATGGATGATTAAGTGGTTGTAGTGGTTGCTGGTGGAGCTAGATGTTGTGATGGTCGTCTGGGTCTGAATCCACTTCACTTGTTAAGAGATATCAATTGAATGACATCAGCAGGAGAAAGAGAGGACAAAGGCTGTCAGCACCAGACAGCATCAATGGAGAGGGAGTGGTGGAGGTGAGTCAGGCTAGCACAGCAAAGTTAGCAGGGTCAGGAAGAGACCTGACAGATCAAAGAGAGGCATCACGTTGGATGATGGAGGTTGAAAAAGCAGAAGAGGTGGGTGGATGTGTATCCAAGTGAGACTTGAACTTGAAAATTTTGAATTGCTTATCGTTCATCGTTTTTGTGATTAAATCCTCCTTGTAGGGAGCACGGGCAGAGGTTAATGCAATCTCCAGGTGCATTCTTTTTTTTTTTAGACTAGGGTACATATCCATCACAAACTCTGCAATTAACAATAAAAAAGTCACCTTTACCTCCAGTCTGTCCATCTGCCTCCAGGTTTTCATAGTCCTCAACAATTTCCAACAGATCATCACCACTTAATTCACCATCACAGAAATCAATCGGCGCTAATGTCTGCATTGTGTAGATCCATAGAACAATGCGAGACTGAATGAGAACACAGACTGCCTCACGTAACTGCTCCCTCAGTGCATTGTTCACACCATCAGCACAGAAGACTAGTGCTCCTACACTGGTCACACAAAACAATGTACTGTACATGCAACCCATTCAGTTACACAAAATTAAATTCTTCCAACACAAAGCAATTATTTAGTCAAAATATGGTCATCACATACAAGTAAATTCTCATTGAGAGAACTTGCTGAGAGAGACAAAGGCCTATACTTCCCTAATTACAATAATTATATGATCCTACAATTAAAAATACTGTACAGTATAAGGATAAAAATATAACAAAATACTGTAATTATTTTTATTAAAATAAGAAAGATTATTGAAGGCTATAGTGTGTAATAAGGATATATCTAATATACCATAATATAAGCAACAGAGAAATGTAAATAACTAAATAAAGAAGAAATGATAGTAACAGAAGTCCACTCCAAAACTTAAAAAAATATATCCTCAAGTATTCTCTTGGCCATTCTCAAAAGTTAGGAGTTTAGTCATTGTAGAACAAACAAGTAAATAAAAGGATAAATATGTTCTTTACCTTAATCTATAAGTGGCCACAACTAGCCAGTTTGTGACTAATAAGTACAGTACTATCATATAAAGTTAGTTTTGGTATAGCATTCCTTCAATATATCTGACTATTCTTCACATGAGAAGAACCTCGAGTTAAAACCTAAACAACAAAATTCATCTGTGGATATGAAGAACATTGGCACACCTCTACTTCATGTTTATATCATATTTCTAACAACCCAACCCAATATTTACAACAATATATACGAGGTAATGTTAGTTCACCCTTTATTAAATTGAATTTAAAATATGAACTACATAATAAAAAGTCATCCTAATCAAGGGAATGTTAACAAAGCAAAAATGGTTATGAGAATTAGAGGGAATCTTATCACTATAACACTACACTCTGAACATATAAAAATACATACACATTTAATCAATATTTAAAACTAGTGTACTTTTGTCATGACACACAGGTTACGAAACAGCTATTCAATCTTAATCAAAGACCAATGAGTCCATAAAAGATGCAGAAAGTTTGACTTTGATGACTTTACCAACTGATATAAAACTATATTTGTATATATATTTGTGAAGACGTATCTGACTAAACTTGATAGTCTTCTGGCCGCAGTGCATCAGGGTCCCAGGCTCTGATGTTTGCCAGTGACTTGTTCAGCTTGTTGCACCATATTATTCTCTCCTCTTTACTGTCAGAGGACAACAAATGCCTGCAAGAACAAAAGAAAACATATTATGACAAATCTATCTGTCAACCATCACTTAAGTACAGTAATATCTCCGTTAACCAGAATCTTCGGACACGCAACTCTCCGATAGCCGGAATTGAAATTTTCTCAAAAATTCGTTCCCAGAGTCGGAATTGTCTGGAAAATTACGGCTTTGGGAACGATTTTCCGTAAAATTTTCCCGATACCCTGAAAATTCCGGGGATGGGGGATTTTCTTTCCGGGTTTGAAAGATGAAAATCGGGCGCATTTTCCAGAAAGCTCAAGAAATTTTTTCCAGTACAGTGATCCCTTGGTTAACAAATTACCTTCCAAAAGATTCTTCACTTCGGTTAACAAGCAAACCCTCGGTTAACGAATTCCTTACAAATTTTTCCCAACATGTTTTCGCTTGCATTTGGCTGCCCACCAGCTGTGGTATTAGTCCGTCAATACAGTAATCGGTTTTAGGGCTTAAATTCCTTACCATTTTAGTAAATATCAAAAAGATTGTACTATTCAATAATTTTAAAAGTTTTATATTAAATCTTGTAGTCATTTTAACAATTATTGAACATAATTGAAGTACAGGAAACTAGTTTTTTGTGCGCCAAACAACCACTCAACACACCAAGCTTGGCATCAGTTTGTTTACCAGTTCAGAGAAAGGAACATCTTGTTTGAGACTCTTCAACATAAACGCTTTGTTTGGTGTTTCCAGTCAAATTATTGGTCATCTTTAAATATATTTTACATATTGCTAATATATAGCGCAGTGCAGTGTTGATTTAAAGAAAATAATCTTGAATTACACCAAGTGAACTGAAATTTTATGGGTGAAATGGCGGCATAGGGTGACTTCTCTTCTCCCTTCTCCTCCACCCCCATTCTAATTCCCATCATCATCATCAACCAGGAGCCTTCTACATGCACACCTCAAAGTAAGTGTACTTTACTGCATTTATTTTTAGTTTCTATGTAATTTTCGGTGAGCTGGAACCAATTATCCAAAAACCCATTGAAACAATGGTTTCGGTTAACGAGCAATCTTCTGGAACGAATTGTGCTCGTTAACCGAGGGACCACTGTACCCGGAAAATTCCGGGATAAGCGATATTTTCCTGGGTTCGAGAGAAGATTTAACGGGCAAGTTCTGAAACTTCCAAGAACCTTTTTTCCGTTACCTGGAAAATTCCGGGGACGAGGGATTTTTCCGACTTTGAGAGAGTCATTTTGTTACCCTGAAACCTCTCATTCCTGGAAGTTCTCTGCACCAATTGTTCCAGCTAATGGAGATATCATTGTACAGTGCTCTTAATTTTCATTCAGAAGTGGAATTACCAATTAGATAAAGGGCACGAAGAAATGTATATATTAACGAACTCAATCCGTTACAGATTCGAAACCATTGTTTCAATGGGTTTTTGGGTAATTGGTTCCAGCTCACCGAAAATTTCCTAAATTCAACAAAAATGGTAGAAAATTTCACTTACTTTGAGGTGTGTATGTAGAAGGCTCCTGGATGATGATGATGATGATGGGAATTACAATGGGGGTGGAGGAGAAGGAAGAAGAGAAGGCATTGGGGTGGAAGAGAAGTCACCCCATGGCACCATTTCACCCATAAAATTTTAGTTCTCTTGGTGTATTTCAAGATTATTTTCTTTAAATCAACACTGTACTGCATTATATATTGTCAATATGTAAAATATATTTCAAAATGACCAATAATTTGCTTGGAAACACAGAAAAAAAGCGTTTAGTTGAAGAGAGTCTCAAGCAAGATATTACCTCCAGTGAAAACAGAGAGACTAACGCCTGTTTGCTGTGTTAAGAGGCTGGATGCTGCGCATTAAACTAGTCACTTTACCTTCAATTATGTTCAATAATTGTTAAAATGACTAAAAAATTTAATATTAAACTTTTAAAATTATTGAATAGTATAAACTTCTTGATATTTACTAAAATAGTTAGGAATTTAAGCCCTAGAACCGATTAATGTATTGGTGGACTGATACTAAAGCTGGTTGCCCGGCCAGTGCAAGCGAAAACATGTTGAGGTCGGTTCGTAAGAAATTCGTTAACCGAATTTTTGTTCGTTAACCGAATTGAAGATCCTTATGGAAGGCAGTTCGTTAACCGAAATTTCGTTAACCGAGGCGTTCGTTAAACGAGGGGTCACTGTATATATTTTTTACAGATTCTGGATGGGATGCACGACTACTACTTCCACATACACCTCTATGCTGACTCAATTCATCCTACCAATTCCTAAAAGTCTCCCCATTTCCGGTTAAAAATGGGGATAAAATCACACCAAAAAGTCAAAACTCCTGAACCAGTGAAAGATTATAATCTTGATAAACAATCAGGATACCCAAGAAAGGAGGAAAAAGAATGAAGAGCCATTTCTATTAAGACGGGTAAGTTTAAAATACTATTAATAAATAAAAAGCAAATAAAGGAGGGAGAGAGGAAGATTTAGAATGATGGGGTTAAGAAGTTAAGGGAGAAGAGAAGACGGAAAAGAAGAAGTGTGTGTGTGTGTGTGTGTGTGACCACAAAACTTGCCATCAAGAGGTGTTTGGAAATGGAAGTGCTGCTGATGCTGAAACCAGCTAATGTGAAGCATGAGATAACTTATGTTAATGCACTGAGATCAAACAACAACAAATGAAGAGTTTATTTGTTCTTTAATCTGACCACCCTAAATTATAGTGAGATAAGGACTGAAAAAAAAAGTGGTGGCAACATTTACAGCCATTTTCTACGCTTGCATTGAATAGCCGTAATTGCCTGATGGCAGTTGTTGGGTAAAACCAGAACAGGATATCCTCCACCTCCAACACTCCACTGCAAACCCAGGGCACCAACCCAGAAAATGCAGTCGTGATAACAGGGTGAGTACAGCACTGGTGACCTAGTTGTCATCAGGAATGTTAAAGCAGTTTTACAGCTGAATGTCTTTCCTGACACCAACCCACAAGATGGAAATAGCTAGCAAGCAAGGTTGCAACTCCCTGGGGTAATCATAGACTAACTTCCACTACCATCTGAGTGTCACTCATCCATATCACAGATGCTTTGATCTGTCTGGATACTCACCTTTAAGGAAGTGGTCATAGTTCCATTCTGCAAGTCCTAAAAATACCTCCTTATCATGCTCCACTCATCACCCCTCTACTAACCCTAACTTCACCTCCCAGGATGCTGGTTCTTTCCTCTCACCCCAATTCCTTTCCCTTCATCCCCAAACACTTCATTTACTATTATTTCATCTAACATACTTTCCATTTAACCAAACCAATGTATGTTTTATCTAATCCACACTAAGACCTAACACCCCATGTACTCAGTATGTGTCAATCAGTATAAAAAAAAACATTCCTCTCATTTCTTACTCAAAAGTAAACCCCCAACTTAAAAAAAGAAAAAAAAAACAATCTAAAGGTACATACTTAGTGACTAAAGAGGAACCCTGAACTTCTTGCACAAGATTTGTAACATCTCTGGCATGTGCTGGCCGTAAGCAGGTGAGCTGGAATGTATGCTGTCGAGCACAGATGTCCCTGGCAACAAGTTCAACGCGCCGGGTGGTGCATGACCGTAAATCAATCTGTCCACTTGCTTCCTGAAAAGACAAAGAAAGAAAAAATAAACAATAAATGAAAACACTTAAACGTCTCTCATGTTGAAACAGGACGGCTCTGCTTGGGTCACACCACAACTACAGAATGTTGTCAAACTGTACCATCCAAGGGATTCCCCCCCCCCCCAAATATGTTATTGATTAATAATCTTATATTCTACCATTTTTGCAACATTCATGATTTTACCTTCAACTACCAGTAATTAACATCTCCTTCACTTATTTGTATCACATGACATGAATAATCTTGAAAGGGATGTCATGGGTACAGTCATCACATTTTTGCGGAGGGTTTTCCACGATTTCGATTAAGAGCGAATTTTGGGAGGGAATATAAAAATATGTCAAAGGGAAAATTTGATTTGGGTGCCATTTTCTGGGCGTCCCACAAGGTGGTGTGATGGAAGCCCAGGCTTCGGCTTTCTGTGCACCCTCTCTTCCCTACAGTCCTTGCCCTCTCATTTTAGTGTAATAACGCACTGCATATGCAGTACAGTAATTTGTCGTGTCCTCAGCAACCCACGTGTTTTCGGCATGGCTCCTACACATAAGTGTACCGTACTAACTCTGAAAGAGCCACTAGTGACTTAAAAGTTAACAAAGGAGCAAAAAGAGTAATGAGTTTGGTAGAAAAGGTTGGTTTATTGACAAACTCCTAAGTGGTATGAGTTATGCCACATATACTCATGCATACGGGGTAAATGAATCTACAGTGCGATATATTAAGAAAAGTGAAAAGGAAATTAGACGGGCAATGGTTAATTGTGCACCAGTTGCAGCTCAAGTCTCCCAGAAGACTTGAATTGCCACCACATTCTTGTAGATACAGTAATATAACTATCTGTGAGAAGGCCAAGGTTTTGTATGAACGATTTTATATTGAAGGAGATGATGAAGGGAAGTACTCTTTTGTGGCCAGCAAGGGGTGATTCAAGAACTTTAAGGGGAGAGTTGCTGATCATGTGGCTGCAAGTCTTCAATGCAGACAAAACAGGTGTGGTGGAAGAAAATGCCTAGCAGAACATACATATTCAAGTAAGAGACACAGGTACCAGGATTTAAGGTGGCAAAGGTCAGGGTCTCACTATTGTTGTGTGGTAACACAGGTGGCCACATGATATCCTATGCTTATTTATAGGGCAACGAGATCACAAGCACTGAAGGGGAAAGATCTACAGCAATTACCAGTGTTCTATTGCCACTATAAGAAAGCCTGGATGACCTTTATACTCTTTAGTGACTGGTTTCACAACTGCTTTACCCTCCAAGTGGAGAAGTATTTGAAGAAGGGCATACAGTTTACAGTGCTGCTGGTGATTGACAACTGCCCAGGCCATCCACAATCCTTGATGTTTGCCCACCCTAATATAAAGGTAACCTTTCTGCCAAAGAACACCGCCTCACTCATCCAGCCACTCGATCAAGGTGTTATTGCTGTTTTTAAGACAAAATAAGTTGCTCAAAACTTCACCAGGATCAGACAGGCACTGGAAGAGAGCTAAACGGATGTCAGGCAGTGCTGTAAAAAGTTTAACAATCTCCAACTGCCTCACATTAATTAAGAAGTGCCATGATGATCTGTCTTACCACTGTATCAACTCGTGCTGGAAGAAATTGTGGCCTGAAGCCATCAATGACTTCAGTGGCTTCCCTAGAAGACCCTTAAATATTAACCATCGTGAATCTGGTAAGTGAAGTTGGCTGCGAGGGATTCTCCGAAATGCAAAAAAATTTAATTCGTGAGGAACTGCTGGGCAATTCTGGAGAACTAACCAAAGAGGAGTTAGAGGAGTTATTTCAGAAAGGGGAGCAGGAGGTAGAACAGAAGGAGCAGGAGATAGAAAAGGAGAAGACTGATGCCCCGCAGGTGTGGACACTGGAGAAGTTTGGCGAGATGATGAGGAGTGTGAAGAGTGCAGTCTCCCTCATGATGGATAATGACCCTTCTCTGGACCACGTGTTGAAAGTCAAGAATGGCATTGACAGTGTTATGACTTCATACATGGAAATTATGAAGCAGCTAAAGCATGAGGAAACAACCTTCCATCACAGAGCAGCCTTCCATCACAATGTTTTTGTTTTTAAAGAAAGAGCCATCAAAACTCTACAAGTTCCCAGTTGTCGACACCTAGCACCTGACCCACACCACCAGATGTAGAATCAGCTGATGACCTCCCTCCCCTACTCTCCCTGGCTTCATCTGACGACTGTGGGTGGCAGTAACTTTACAATCTTCATCATTTCTACCATTAAAGGTTAGTCAATCAGTAAATTATGTACTGATAAGTACTAAATATCAAAGCACTGAACATACTTTTGTCTGAAGTGCCAGGGAAAAATATTAATTCGATAAGGGAAGAAATTTCTGTGTTTGACTATAATTTTCAACCCTATTAGCTGACTATCTACACCAAGTTAATTCAAATGCTACTTCTAATTTTGTTTTGCATTATTTATTTGTAAAAACATTTGGTCTATTTAAGGATATGCAAGAAGATTGCCAATTCATTTGAATTGTTTTCTTTAATAGGAAGCAGGGCTTTGGTGGGCAACAGGGAGGCAGAGAAGGTTGGCATGAGGTTGTGGTGTGCAAGCGGGGAGGCTGGTGATGACATGGACTATTAATCATTATCATATCCCGTATTTACCATTTTCCTCAACTTGTAAATAAAAATTAACAAAAAAAAAATTTACATTCTTCCTTTATTATTGTAGACTTAACTGTTGCTAACACAGATGCTACTAATATGACTCAGAGGGCTTATAGCAACATCCCAGTAATTAACGTAAAGAAACAGGGATTCCCAAAATAGTATTCGTGGTTTTGGCCATTCGCGGATATTTCAGGAACCCAACCCAAACAAAACACAAGGGTTGATTGTATTACTTTTATGATGGTAATGGTGTTGTCTTACTTTTTAACATGGCTTAATTACCAGTCTGCTATCTCATTCTTTGACCTTTTTAAAAATTCACTGAACCCAGTCATATTTCTATAACAATTATATCATCTGCCCCTTTTCACTAATTATACTATTGTATACAGCAATTTATATAAAAGAAAGGATGAATGTTTTAATAAAATAATATACAAGTCAAGATTAAATTTACCCTTTTGATTTCGTCATCAGGATACCGCCAATAGCGAAGATGCATTCCACTCAGGACGCACCATCGCCGGTTCCAAGCTCCAAACCCGCCCACATCCTCAAACATGGTAAGGAAGCCACGCTCTGTGATCCCTCCCTCAAAGCTGCAGCTCACACGCATCAGAAGGTGGCCATCAAGGGGTGAGGAGAAAGGTACCTGGAGGGGGGAAAAGTTCCATTTTCATTTCATCACATGTAGAAGAAAGATTGCTATCTGAAGCTCATATACATAAGAATTCTTTTAGTTTCTGTACAAACAAATACAGATACTGCAGCAACATTTAATAACAAGTCATCAATAGCAATTTTTGGAAAAGGTAACTATATTTACAGCAAAAGACATCAAGTATGGCTGATCAGGTTTTTAGAAAAGGAAACAACATCTGTGACAGACTGTATAACTCCTGAACTGTTACATAGAAATAACAAGAGCAATATGTTTTCCAAATAAACTGTATAATGCATAAATCCTTTTAAGATTATTATTTTTTTACATTATGCTCAGAGCATTTAAAAAAGGAAAATATTTACCTTTTCAAGAGTCCAAGCATTCCGGGTAAGGGTAGCAATATTGAGGTGAGTGAACCCAACCAGTTGAAAGGCTGAGGTGCGAACAGCATAAGGTCCACCAGGAGACTGAACTGATGGAGACGCCACACGAGAATCATGCTTCTGTAACCTCTTGAGGGGAGTCAGCTTCATACGACTCTGCTCCTGTTGCAAACAAAAATATATAAATAATTAAGAAATAAAAAGCAGCAGAGCACAACAATCCCTCTCCTCAAGAATCCATCAATCAGCCATTTTTTAACACCGGATACACAGTATCTTAAAACCAATAACTGCATTATCACTATTATTCTGTAAACTTTTGAAAATTATTAAAATAGAAATCTATGTTTTCTGAGCTATGAGAGGAAATGAAAAACATGCATTGAGGATCAATTTACATTTAATTTCCTTTTCCTTTCTTATACTGTATTGCCAATTTGATCGACAAGATTTTGAACATGTACATTAACTTTTCTTTTCAAAGCACTGTATCTTCATTCAACGCAAAGTAGCTCTTCAAATACCTACTGTATATTTATCTTGAGTTTTACGAAGACACCAAAATTCTTTGAAAGTTGGAGCAACCCTTTGTAACCCAATCATATTGTATAATTTGAGGTACTGATGAACCCAGTAATACATCCCAGTAATTCTCAAATGCAAATACAGCAAGTCTCTATGTGAAACAGACAATTGTGAGATGTACCTTTTTTATGTTTTGATGTCGTTGCTGGTGAGTACATAACGCATACACCTCAAGGGTGATGTTGAAGTCAGATGTGAGGTGATGGAGGGCCATGAGGTTGGGGAAGGTGACTGATCCCTCCACCACACACTCGGGTGTTGTCAGCAGCTGGGAGGATATCACCTGCTCACGGTGCTTCACCAGAACCATCAAATGGTACAAATCATCACCTGCGCAAAAGATTTATCATATTACTCTGTAGATTATCAAACTTGGGTAATGTGGAGAAAATGGATGTGGGACTGTTAGATAGGAGTATGATATGTTAGCAAGGGAAGAAGACAAAACAGAGCAGACATGGTGGGTGTGGGACTACAAGGGTGAAAGGTCCATAAAGTAAAGTGAACAACCCAGTAGTCATCTGCACATACAGGATAGTGGATGAAAAATTTTGCGGTCCTCTGTTATTTGCTGATGACACCCTGGATGTACCCAAGAATGTTTGTGGGTAGTTTTAAAGTTGCCAGCAATTTCGCGGCTGGGACAGGGAGTCTTTCGTTCTAGAGACAGCAATTTCCTTTTTCTGTATTGTAAATATGTGTGTGTAGACACACACACACACACACACACATAGAACACATACAAATAAATATAATTGGAAAATACTCTCAAATAATATGAAACAAATTTATTAAAATTGTGAGTCTAACCTCAAGTCCGTGCTTTATTACTTTATTTATAAAGCACAGACTTGAGGGTAGACTCACATATTTAATAAATTTGTTTCTGATTATTTGTGAGTGTTTATCCATTATTATTTACTTGTATGTGTTTTGTGTGTGTATGTACACACACACACACACATATATACAATACAGGTAAAAGAAATAATTGTCCTAAGGGCAAACACAAAGGGAATATACATTTCTTTGTACAGAAGTAAAAATGTACCCCCCCCCCCTTCCTCAAAATGTTATTCATGGATTTAGCGATTCGCAGCCATTTTGAGAATCATAACCCTCGCGAATTTGGGGGGCCCCCTGTACAAGTAAGTTGGAAGTATTATTAAATGAGCTATGACCAAATCTAATACTGTACATTAAATTGGATATGAGCTTTCCTTTTGGAATATTTGTAAATAATACAATGGACAAGTATGTTAATGAATACATACACTAGTTTACAAGTGTTTTAATGTAAGAATGGATGCCCCTCGTGATTGAGGGTGGCCGGCCCTAGGGCCACCTAGGCGTGAACTTGTTTAATGTGTAGAAGCTGTCGCCAACACCACAACACACCCTAAGTTAACAAGTTGCATGACCCAGTGTCAAGAAACAGTCCGAAAAGACCAGACAGCTCACCAACAGCACAGGCTAACCATTACCCTGAAATATGATCCACAAATCGATTAACATCCAGGTTCCCAATTACTGCTGTGTAGACAGAGGCAAATGGCATAAAGAAACTTGCCCAAAGTTTCACCCTGCTAGGGGATCGAACCTGGGTCCACTCACCTGCGAGGCGAGCATGCTGAACAATACACCACAGGTCGCCATTTTTTTTTTAAATGTATACAACCCTGACATACAAGAAATAATGGAGACAAATGTACGTAAATAAAATAAATATACAAGGCATCCAATACTTACCAGTCATTCCTTTCTGGAGGAAGTCCTGTTTAAGAGGAACAGATACATTGCTGATACTAATGGAGCCCATGCAGGTGTCCTCATCACCAGACCCCTGTTGCCCCAGGGCTCCCTCAGCCTTTATTCTCTGCAAATGGGACAACATGCAATTCAATACAATTCTGACATGAACCGGTATATACAGTTATACAATTTACTGTGTTACTGCTTTTCTATTCCATCTTAAGAGAAAAATTCAATGAAAAAGAATAAGTAAAAGGAATAGAAACAAAAACACAGTTTACCAAAAATATTTGGTGAAAGTTGCCAGTAATATTGTTCGGGGTTTTATTGGTTAAAATACTAAAAAATATAAAAATTTCCGCCAGAAACATTATACAGTAGAATAAATTATTATTATTTTTGTTTTCTTCACTTTCTCCCTATATGACTCAATATATAAGTAGGCATAGGCAACTTCTAAATATTTACCCTCCTCTTTTCTACTTTATATTTCCAGCCCTTTCCTGCCAATGCTGTGTAGCTGGAAACTAGAGCAATTACATGCACACACTTCCCCACCACTCATTCTTACAACAATAAAATCTATATTCTGCAGAGGTACTCCCCTTCCACAATGAAGCCTCCCAAATCTGGTTTTACCCTTCACACCACACAAGCCAATATCGCATCTTTCCCCCCAAAATCACACAATGCTGTTATTTACATTCATTCATGCCCTCTGCTGCTTCCTTAATGTCACTCCCACCTCACTTATAGTACTTCCCTCACCTCACCCTTTCACGTCCTCCTTGGTTCCTGCCCTCACACTCACCCATCTACCTCTGAATTACAGTACTGTATAGATATAAACTTTTCAATACTAATCTTTCACTTTCCAATTCTCTCAATGTCCATTTCACCTTAAATTATTTTCTAACTATATCAGTTAGGAACCCAATATTTTGCATAAATGTAGCCTAATGTTACAGAAAGAACGTGACATGATCCTTAGAGTTATCAGGTATCATGTGACCAGTTAGTGATGTTTACCAGGTTTTCACTCAGTCATGCCATGGTGGTCATTGTGTTTGTGAGCACCAAGACATGACCGAGTGAAAACCATTAAATGCCACTCAGGATCATGTCATGTCTTTCTGTAATATTAGGCTACATTTACATGAAATATTAGGTTCCTAATTGATATAGTTTTTAGTGTATGGGAATGATTTAAGGCTCTTGAATAAAAAATTACTCCATAATTCTCCTTGTATCTACTTTTGTTTTATAGTTTGGTGCATCCTATTTTTCCCCACATTTTACTCTCAAACCCAACATTCCTGTCACTTTTAAGTTACTCCCTTTTGCATCCACACCCATATTGTTAGTTCAACATCTCCCCTGTATCCCTCTATCAACAAACAAACAATTAATGACAGCCTAAATACAATTCACTCAGTCAAGTTATATTCATGGCATCTTCTGTGATTTCTTCATCTCCCAAAGTATGTCTTACTTTTAAGCTAGGATTCTATTCATGCGTTGGCGCCAAAAACAGATCACATTGAAATGTATGCGGTTGTTTCCACTGACACGGTTGCGTTAGCGTTATACATTTGCAGTACATGCCAATCACCCCCTGTAGCAAGTGAAAATGCAAACGGACTGCAAACGCGTGAATGGAATCCTAGCTTATCCCATCAATCTTGTATGCTAACAATAAACCACATGTTACTCACCTCAATTCAGAAAATCTATCACACGTGTTTTACTAAGCAAGGTTTGCAGTCCCCCCATATCAGCCAGGTACATGAAAAATACCTGAATTTCATTCAGTGCTGTTTGTCTCTTCTGACTGGCAAGCAGCAACAGCTTCTCAGCTTCCACATGCTGTGGAGTTCCCTGTTGTTCAAGACGCTGGAGCACTACAGTAACAGCATTGGAGGCTTGGGCAATTACCCGCTGCTGCTCCGACACCTGTAATTCAAATAAAGTTTATTACAAAACATGGTACTAACTTTAGATCAGTTACAGTTCTCTAAAGGTTAGAGTAATGGATTTCAAGTGTTGTCATTTACACATCATAAATATAACTAAGCTTCTAAAAGAGACTTACATCTTCCTGTAATTCCTTGATGCGAGCACTGACAGTGACAGATGGGCTGACAGGCTCGGGAGTTGGAGAGCGCAAGTCTGGTCGACGAACAATCTGGCGCACTGGAGTGTAGGTCACTTCCTAGAGGCGGTAGATAAAAACAATCACAGTATTTTTTTTTAACAAAAATTACCCATTTTACATTCCCATACACGTTTATCCTTAAATTGTACTAAGTTGAGGGCAATATTATTGTGGCAAGTGTAGAGGGACCTTTCTTTTTACTACAGGTACTATACTGTAATTTTTTTGGACACATTCACACTGTTAAGTACTTGAAGGTGTGCCACTTTATTGCTTCATAAGCTTCACTTTTTATTCTTACCTCAGTAATTTGCTTTTCAGATACTTAAAGAGACAAAACTTCCACTTATAAGTCTTACTGATGTAAGCTAGGATGTGGTACTACAGTGAGTTCTGCTATAACGCGTGTTTTGATAACGCGAATTTGCTCTAACGCGATTTATGAATTCGGAACAATATTTGTATAACGCGATCGCTTGTTTGCTATAACGCGATTTTTGCTTACTATTTCTCCAATTTTGTGGTATTAACTGTGAATATGGTAAAGAAGAATATCTCCAAAAAGCATTCTGATGATAGAATTCCCGGTGATTATCGTAAAAGAAAGGATATAACACTTGAAGAGAAGCTTGATGTTATCAACCTCAAAATCACCCTTCTCCCCCATCAAGTTACATTCATATTTTTTCAAGGTAAAGTGTTAAATTTACTGTATGATTTCATTATTAGATATGAATGTAACATTTATTTAGACTGTGCTATCCTTTGTGTTAGGCTAACTACTAAATTTTTTCGATTTCGAGTAATCTGCACCTAACCCTATTTTCTCCATAAGCCCTGTTATTTCTATTACGCGATTTTCTATAACACGATATTTTACAAGAACACAATTATCGCGTTATAGCAGAACTACCTGTAACTGCTTTAGAAATGTGAAAGCCTGATCAGTGCACATGCAGCTCTTAAATCTTTGAACAAATGATTTATGCACTTCTATGGTATCGGACCTCGAGAGAGAGATATTATTGTCGACTAAAGGAGGAGAGTTAATAAGACGATATGTAATTTGTCTTGGTATGCTTTATTGTGGGTAAAAATAAATACAGTATACAGTCTCTCCTCAACTTACGACATATTCGACTTACGACAACCCGGACATATGACGGCCATAGTCGTATAAAACATTTTTCACATTGCGTGATAGCGCTGTGTACTGACAAAAAAAAATTTTGTAATTCCCTTTAAAATGGCTGGCAAGCATAAAAGTGAGAGTTCTCATGGTGCTGAGAAGAAAAAGAGACGCCCATTTAAGAATTTCTATGTATTATTTTCGGCTTTTCAACTTACGACCCGGTCGTCGGGACGGAACCCCGTCGTAAGTCGAGGAGAGACTGTATACTAAATGCGTCCTCAAAAAGCGTGAATTTGCTACCAATGTTTAACAGTTAATTCATGTAAAGATTTCTGATAAACTTCCTACGTGCTCCTGTTTGAAATGATGAATGTATATCTTTATATAATTTAGCTAAATATCATTCTCGTCAGAAACAATTATCCCAACGATTATGAATAAACTAATTTAGACATACATCATTACTTCCGGACGAAATTGGAGATTTGCAACAACCAATCGGCTGTAACTCTTGAGGAGGGGGCTGGGCATCTCTTTTCAGCTGGGAAAAAATGCACTATAGTAAAGTGATCAATGGAACTACAGGAGGGAAGGAGAGAAGGGAAAGTGGGGGAGAAAGGGAGAGGAAAGGGGAAGGAAAGAGTGGAAATAGGAAGAGGGAAGGAAGGGAAAGACATAGAGGAATAAGGAGAGGAAGGGAGAGGGAAAGAAAGAAAGAAGGAAAGGAAGGACTATGGAGATAGAGAAAGAGAGCTTACTGGCAATTAATGGATATGGCAATGAAGGAAGAGGAAAAAGAAGGAAGAGAAAGGAAGAAGGAAAGGAAGGATTAAGGAAATGTTTGCGATACATGTGGAAAGAGAGAGGGAGGGAGGAGGAGGGAGGGAGGGAGAGGAGGAGGAAGGAGGAAGAAGGAAGGAAGGAGGAAGGAAGGAAGGAGGAAGGAAGGAAGGAGGAAGGAAGGAGGAGGGAGGGAGGAGGAGGAGGAGGAGGGAGGAGGGAAGGGGAAGGAAGGGAAGGAAGGAAGGAGGGGAGGAGGGAGGAGGGGAGGGAGGAAGGAGGGAAGGAAAAGGAGGAGGAGGAAGGAAGGAAGGAGGGAGGAAGGAAGGAAGGGAGGAGGAGGAAGGAAGGAAGAAGGAGGAAGGAAAGAAGGAAGGAAGAAGGAAGGAGGAGGGAAGAAGGAAGGAAGGAGGAAGGGGAAGGAAGGAAGGAAGGAAGGAAGGAAGGGGAAGGAAAGGAAGGAAGGAAGGAAGGGAAGGAGGGAAGGAAGGAAGGGAGGGAAGGGAGGGAAGGAAGGAAGGAAGGAAGGAAGGAAGGAAGGAAGGAAGGGAAGGAAGGAAGGAGCTTACCGGTCTTTGTTTGCGATACATGGAGATGCTGTGAATGAGGGGGTTCTCCTGGTCCTCTTCATCATAGGTGGGGGAGTTCCTGTTAATCTTTGGAGTCTTGTAAACACTTGAAGGCTACACCAGAGAAGAGACACTCATTTATTTTTAATTACGGACAACCAAAATAGCGTTAAGCATAAATGCTGTATAGAAATAAGCATCAATTTGGCTTTTACATCAAAGAATATTTTTTCACCTACTATTACAGCTGTACCAATAATAAAAATGTTAATGTCTTATTTACGAACAAAACCCATTCTGTATAAATGGAGAAAACATTCAGTGGTGTTTAAATATAGTCAGAGGTAAACAACTGACTGCAAAGGGCTTCTTTTTTTTTATAAATAAGTTACCAGCACTGTACTTGAAAACCAACTTATCTTCTTAGTGATTTACCTAAGAAAAGAGTCTACACGTATTCCCATATAATGCAAAGTGGCTGAAATTGAGAAAACAATTTAAATTTTTTTTTATTCATTTCTGCCATTCCACAATTCCGAACACTAAAAGCTCTGTTCTGTTATGGTTCTTCCTTTCAACAATAAGCCCTAAAATCTGGGTGTCTATATATAACCATCTCTAATATATCTCAAATGATAATCAAACTCACAGTGTCATCTTGAGAACGGAATCTCTTGGGTGGCGTTGGTTCATCATTCAGAGCTTCATCAATGGCGTCATCAATAGCACCAAGAGCGTCCATTGTACTCTCTGACATAACGTTTAACTGAAATTTTATGATTATATTACAACTCAAGAATAACATCATAAGGACATGTAAAAAATTTTATTACTGTGGAAAAAGTTTGGTATTCTAGACCAAAAACTTGTCAAAATTTACAAGCGATTCATGATATAATCTTTTAAGATATGCTCTACATACAGTTGGCAACATAGGAAGCGAGAAATTTTGTGGCCGATGGGGACATCTGGCATCTCTTCAAGGTAATCCAGTATTTTTTCATGAATCACTCCAAATTGCCGGGTGTAAGGGTTTCATTTATAGTACCGACTACCTCAAGGTGATGCTATATGTCTCCATCAGCCACAAATTGTCTCAACTCCTATGATGCCAACTGCACAATTATGTAGTTCATTAAATATTTTGAATTAATTAACAATGAAATGTCAATGTACAAGTGAACATCACCAGGGATGCACCAGATAGTAAATTTTACTATCTGCCAGGTACCAGATATGCTATACAGTAAACCCTTGAGATTCACAATTTCAACAACTCACAGTAACCAGATGTTGGCTAGCTTGCAAACCTCTCCCACAGCGCAACGAGTCACCCCACGTGCCAGTAGCGTATCCTCTCCCTTTGTTCGCACTCAACCATTGCCTGTGATGCAGCATCTCTTGTGCTGTACAGTGATCCCTCGGTAAACGAGCGCCTCGGTTAACGAATTACCTTCCATAAGATTCTTAACTTCGGTTAACGGTCATTCCCTCGATTAACGAATTCCTTACGAGCGCCCCTCAACATGTTTCCGCTTGCACACTAGCTGTCATATTAGTCCGCCTTAAATTCCTCACTATTTTAGTAAATATCAATAAGTTTGTACTATTCAATAATTTTAAAAGTCTTATATTAAAATTTTGAGTCATTTTAACAATAATTTAACATGATTTAAGTACTGTACAGGGAAACTAGTTTTTAGCATGCCAAACAGCCTGTCAACACACCATACAGGCGTTAGTCTCTGTCTTTTCAGTGGAGGTAACATCTTGCTTCAGACTCTCTTCAACATGAATGCTATTTTCTGTTTCCAGTCAAATTATTGGTCATTTTGAAATTTATTTTACATATTGACAATATATAATGCAGTGCAGTGTTGATTTAAAGAAAATAATCTTGAATTACACCAAGTGAACTGAAATTTTATGGGTGAAATGGCACCATGGGGTGACCTCTCTTCCACCCCAATGCCTTCTCTTCTCCCTTTTCCTCCACCCCATTCTAATTCCCAGGAGCCTTCTACATACACACCTCAAAGTAAGTGTACTTTACTACCTTTTTTGTTGACTTTAGGCAATTTTCGGTGAGCTGGAACCAATTACCCAAAAACCCACTGAAACAATGGTTTCGGTTAACGAGCAACCTTCTAGAACGAATTGTGCTCATTAACCGAGGGACCACTATACTCAAAACTTTAGCACTGACACTAGGCAGTCTTTTAGGGGCCATTTCACACAGAAACATTAGTGATGCTAGTGGAGTGAAATGTAAAAGGTAGAACTCACCGATGACCTTGACAAAAGGAAGTTGAATTGTTAGAAAAGTTAAAGGAGGGGATGAGTGCTGCCGCAGCAGGTTGGTTGTTTGGTGTAAACGAATCCACAGTGCAGTATATATTATAAGGAAGAATGAACAAGCAATTCTCGATTCTGTTAAAGCGAGTGCTCCTGTAAGTGCTAAAATGGCGCAGATTGTTCGTGACAAAAGCACTGCGAAAACTGAAAAATCATTGAACATTTGGATTGAAGACCAGCCCCGCATAAATGTGCCGATTGACAACAACGTGATTAATGAGAAGACCGTCTTTATGCCCATTTGTGCGAGTCAACAGGTGGTGACCGGGCTAGGTGCAGCTACCGAACCAACTTTTAGTGCCAATAAAGGTTGGTTCGAGAATTTTAAGAGAAGATTCTCTCTCCACAATGTGAAGCTGAATGGGGAGGCCGCATCAGTTGACCACACAGCTGCAGATGCATTTCCCGCGAAATTAAGGAAAAAATAGAAGATATAGGCTATAGAGCTAAAAAAAGTTTTTAATGTCGATGAATCTGGTCTATATTGGAAAAAGATGCCTGGTAGAATGTACATTAACAAGCAGGAGAGGCATACCCCTGGGTTCAAGGCAGCCAAAGACAGTGACTCATCTTCTGTGGCAGTGCAGCTGGCCACATGATTAAACCTGGTTTGCTTTACCACTCAGCAAACCCCAGGGCTTTAAAAGGTCAAAACAAAAACCCCAACAAAAAGGCATTGGTTCCATAAATGCTTCATCCCAGAAGTGGAAAAGTACCTTGCTTCCAAGAAGATGGCATTCAGGTGCTATTCTTAATAGACAATGCACCAGCCCACCCAGAAAGTTTGCAGTTTAGCCACCCAGGTGTAGAGGTGGTGTAATACACACCTTCAAGGCATATTACACCCGAAGCTCTTTTGGTCATATCCATAGTGCCATAGACTCAGACCCTGACCTTGATGTTAGCAAGTATTGGAAGGAGTACAACATTGCAGACTTTAAAGCCAACATCTGTGAATCATTCAGTGAACTCAAACCAGAGACAGTGAATGCTTGTTGGTGAAACCTATGGCCTGAGTGTGTGAATAACTTCCAGGGATTTGTCTAAAGTAAAGGATGTGAATAACATTGTGAGTGTTGCACATCAAATGGGTGGTGAGGGGTTTGTGGACATGGCCGCTGAAGACATCGAAGCGTTGATTGATGAGCACAAAGAGTAACTGACAGAAGAAGATTTGGAAGAATTGGTAAAAAGTGCTGAGGAAGATAAAGCAGAAAAAATTATGGAATTGCAACAAGAAGGTTGGGGGGCTTGAACAATTTCGACATGTGAAGGTAGTAACCGTTTTCATTGTTGATCACGACCCTTCCATGGAATGGAACCTTAAGATCGTCCAAGAAACCAACCAGTCATTGATTCCCTACCACAAAATGTTTAAAGACCTCAAAACCAAGAGGAAACAACTACCAATCACCATGTTTTTGAAGAAAAAACCAGCTGCTCGCCCAGTTGATTCGTCTCCTTCACCTACTCGGTCAGCTGCTGCTACTGTTTCACCACCCACCTCCCTGCCATGTGCCACCCCACCACCTGCCTCTCCACCAACCACCACTGCATCACCCTCTTCCAATAGTGATCCTGTTAGTCTCCCTATGCTTCAGTAACCAGATTTCATCCTATTTTACAGTACACTTCATCAAGCTCCAAACTTCCACATTCAAAGTTAAGTAGTATTGGTGACTTAAGTTTCTCAGACATATAGGTATTCAGTAGTGCACTAAGGTAGTACAAGTAGCTATTCGTGGTTTTGCCAATTCACGCCATTCCTTGGAACCTAATCCCAGTGAATAGCAAGGGTTTACTGTAGTTTAAAAAATATAAATTATTTCAAACTGAAATATGTAGCAATGGGAAGATGCATTTTAATATGTTACCCAAGAGAATTACAGTATGTTCCATCTTCTCTTTATCCTTTTTTTTTTTAACTTTTCACTCTTAAGTACAATGAGAAATAAATTTTAAAAATTCAATATGATATGTGCAATTGCATTAATATCCAAATATTTTCACCAAAACTGTTATCAAGCAACAATTACTAATGTATACAGCAGAAATATCTTTTACACCAATACTCATCAAAGGACGTGGGCAGCAAAATAATAATAAAGTCAGTTCTTGAAATAGATATTCACAATACTGTATACAGTGGTCCCTCGGTTAACGAGCGCCTCGGTTAACGAGTTGCCTTCCATAAGATTCTTAACTTCGGTTAACGAGCAATCCCTCGATTAACGAGTTTCTTACGAGCCAACCTGAACATGATTTCACTTGCATTTGGCATCCACCAGCTGTAGTATTAGTCCGCCAATACAGTAATCGGTTCTAGGGCTTAAATTCCTTACCATTTTAGCAAATATCAAGAAGTTTATACTATTCAATAATTTTAAAAGTTTAATATTAAATTTTTTACTCATTTTAACAATTATTAACATAATTGAAGGTAATGAAACTAGTTTTATGCGTGCCATCCAGCCTCTCAACACACCATACAGGCGTCAGTCTTTGTACCTTTTCAGTGGAGGTAACATCTCTCTTCAACTAAATGCCTTTTTTCTGTTTTTGCAAGCAAATTTTTGGTCATTTTGAAATTTATTTTACATATTGACAATATATAATGCAGTGCAGTGTTGATTTAAAGAAAATAATCTTGAATTGCACCAAGAGAACTAAAATTTCATGGGTGAAATGGCGCCATGGGGTGACTTCTCTTCCACCCTAATGCCTTCTCTTCTCCCTTCTCCACCCCCATTCTAATTCCCATCATCATCATCCAGGAGCCTTCTACATACACACCTCAAAGTAAGTGTACTTTTCTACCTTTTTTGTTGAATTTAGGCAATTTTCGGTGAGCTGGAACCAATTACCCAAAAACCCATTGAAACAACGGTTTCAGTTAACGAGTTTTTCGGTTAACGAGCAACATTCTAGAACGGATTGTGCTCGTTAACCGAGGGACCATTGTATATGTGTAATATTAACCCAAAACTTTGCTCAGGCAAAATAATGTCCCAAAACATTATAGTTTCAGCCAAGCTAGTACCTACCGAAGTATATTTACAGAAACAGAAGCACCTTTTGGACAAACTATTACCGGTAAGTAGAAAATCACTATACAGAAAAGATTAATAAAAACTGTGCATGACAACCACTACAACAACAATGACACCAATTGAACAGCTACAGTTTACATCAAAATAGGAGATCTGTAACACCAGACTACTATACTGTATATAAATTAAAATAATCCAGGACTAATAATAGGCCAACTTGGCCATAACTGAGTCCTTTTATTATCCATTTTCGTTTTTTTTTGTCATTATTCAACTGTATTTATATAAAGTTGGAAATCATATCTATCCAACAGGGTGAAAATATCAATAAGCTAGACAGATAGTCTATCTAGAACAGTACACCCCTAAAAATCACAAGATAGTGTACAGTACGCCCGGATAATTCATGGATTTTTATTTCAGTCCTCTATTATTCGTGGAGGACACCCTGGCTGTACCCAAGAATGTCTGTGGGTAGTTTCAAAGTTGCTGGCATTTTTGCAGCCAGGACAGGGAGCCATTCATCCTAGAGACAATAATTTCTTTTACCTGTATTGTATATGCAGTATGTATGAGTGTGTGTGTGTGTGTGTAGACACACACACACACAAAATGCCTACAAATAAATATTAATGGGAAAATCCTCTCACAAATAATCAGAAACAAATGTATTAAAAATTTGTTTCTGATTATTTGTGAGAGGATTTTCCCATTATTATTTATTTGTGGGCATTTTGTGTGTGTGTATCTCTACACACACATATATATATATACAATATATAAA
Source organism: Homarus americanus (assembly GCF_018991925.1). Classification (NCBI taxonomy): domain Eukaryota; kingdom Metazoa; phylum Arthropoda; class Malacostraca; order Decapoda; family Nephropidae; genus Homarus; species Homarus americanus. The sequence continues at coordinate 8,649,307 of NW_024734940.1, read as the reverse complement.
ATATACAATAAGGGTAAAAGAAATAATTGTCCTAAGGGAAAACACATAAAAGGAATATACATTTCTTTGTATGCAAGTAAAAATTACCTCCCCAGTCAACAAATGTTATTCATGGACTTGGCGATTCGCGGCCATTTTGAGAACCTAACCCCCGTGAATTTGAAGGGCCTACTGTACTGTAAATAACATCCCTAATTCCTAGTACAAATATGACTTAGTTTAGTATCTCTTCCTTGATAAACTAAGCTGTAAACACAGCATGGGGTATGGTATGAATGTACAATATCAGGGGTTTTGTTTGTGGTAAAGAAGTATGCACGTTTCTGATCTTGCCTTGTCAATTTCTATGTAGGTAAACAGTAAATTAAGAGAGGATAAGGAAAATGAAATGACGTGCATGCTCTTCCTCATCACTAAATATCCTGTGGCTTACATCATTTTCTCGAAAAAATAAAAAATATATAAAAAATAAACAGTAAATACGAATATCGAGTCTAATTGGAATAAAATCTCAACTTACATCACATCGGGACGACTCCGTAGTCTCAGCAATCATGGACAGGGGTTTGTTCACATTAGCAGAGGCTGCCTGCTGTATTTTATGTCCTAGACTCTCCATTGATGCACAAGTTAATACACTCTCAGAAAAACTGAAATGAAATGGAAAAAATCTATAATTACATCAATAGATAAAGTATATATACAGGGGGTCCCCGACTTACGAATGCCCGCCAATATGAACGAGGTTAAACTTGAAACACAGTATTTTATTTACCTGATGACATTTCTTACTTTCATTTACTGTATTTTGTCATTCTATTTCTTCTCTTGTCTTAATTTCTGATTTTAGATGTAAATAAGGACTTAGGCTATGATATAGTAGTGGGACTTTAAACATTGTTCTGTAAGTACGGTACGGACATAGCACACGTTCCGACTTACGTACAACTCTGAATTAAGAACGTCCTCAGGAACCGAACCCGTTAGTAACCCCGGAACCTCCTGTATATTTGGGTACCAGTATGGCAATTAAAGCAGAACCCTGGATGAAGCCATTATTATATCCAAAAACTATCATTTCAATATTACAAGGATACATAATGCAGTCATAAAATATAATGGAAATTAGATCACGTCATTGTGGTAGAAATACCTTGAGTCTCGTACATCCTCCTCATCTTGGCTTTCAGGAGCTTCAGAGTGAGACTCAATGTCAGAGAGTGATGGGTAGATACAACCAGGCTTCACTTTGGTTATAAATGTTTTCTTGGGAGACACACGGACTTCTGTAAACACGTGCAAGGTGAAAAACCAAGTGCCAATGCAATGATTGACAAGAAACAATAAAAAACATTTGTACAAAAGGATACCAAAGTTTCATACCAAATATACTTTCACAAGATAACACAAATGACCATTTTTGTGTCATTTTCTCAATTATAAATTCTTTAAGTAATCTTTAAATGCGCTGATGACAGAGTGAAAGATCAATAAGTGTAGAGAGCAGCTCACTTTTTCATATTAGCTTACAAAGCACACAGCAGACCTACCTCCTATTTCAGTTGAGTTAAGTCTACTATGAGAGGACATGGACCGATGACTGGGTGATTTCTGGAAGGTAGGAGGAGGTGGTGGAGGCGGAGATGACTCGCAACCCACTGGTACTGATGAAGACTCTAGGAAGAGTCGTGGAGGCTTGGGAGGTCCCGACACGTCTTCTCGACCAAGCATGTCCTCGGAGCAAGTTGATTCGGCATATGATTCATCACTCTCCAAGTACTCAGACTCTGACTCTACTGCATACTTTGGTATTTCTGCAAAAACAATGAATTAAAACAAAAATAAAACCAACACAAAGATTTCCATTACGGTAAGGAGATACACTTACTCTAAAATGTGCTGTCACTTCAGACAAACTTGGATTCACTGTCCCAAGGAAGAAACACAAACATCAACATCCTTTTCCGCTCATAGCAAATCTTTCATCTGGCAACACTCACCACCCCTTGTTGGTCAACCACATACACCATTGCCACCATCATTGTTTTACAGCCACTCACCAAGCTTGTGTGAGGTTAGCCATATAACAACTTCCCAACCAAGTGATCAGCCCAGGTCAGTCTCAACCTCATTCCCATGGAGAAAGACACTGGGCCCAGTCCATCCAGCCACCATGACATCATATATACCTGTACAGTTCAATACAGTTTTTGAACACTTCAAAGCAGAATTGAATCTGCATCAGATGCAAATGTGGATGTCACCATGCTATTCTCCCTTATTCTCACCCCATACTGTTTTTGTTTTTTTAAAGTTCTTGTCATCTTTGATACATCCCAAGACCAGAGCCAGGCAGCTACTGACTCAAACCATCTCTTCCACCCACTGTACCATCATGAGTCATTCACCACAGGTACAGTCCACATCAATATCATCTCAATATATCTAAAGCTAAGCTCAATAGTCAATGTCAAGCAAGCCCTACAATTGTATTTATTGCATGAAAATGTTTCTTAAAACTGAATAAATTCAAAATAAATTAATACAAGTCTTCACTGACCTCAACTTTAAGCAAAATATGACCAACTTGAAACTAAAATTTGTGAAATGAAGTCAATTTTACAAGCCAAAGCTGAAAACATTTTGTATATCACTTGAGAGATGATTATTTGGGAATAAAATGCATAAAACAGAGCCAAGAAACCAACCACAGTGGATAAATGAGCATCTTGGAGGCTTACCGGCCAGTGTACTCTTTGGTGCTGTAGTGTTTTGTCTGGGTTTCTTGAATCTATTTAACAACAGGTCCATCTCCTTCTGTCGTTCTGATTGGATCTTACTGTTTATTTCATTATCACGCCAGTTATCTTTTATGTTCTCAAAAGTATTTTTCTGTGATTCATAAGAGTTTGGCTGATTTCTTTCTGGCGACGGTGACCGGTGTCCTGTCATGACAATGAAAATTTTACTTATTATCCTAAAGCTACTTAAATTAATGTAAAACTGTGGTGGCTATATCGTATATTTGAATTACATTGTAAATTCGTCATGTTTGTTTGTTTGTGTGTGTGTGTGTGTGTTTGTGTGTGTGTGTGTGTGTGTGTGTGTGTGTGTGTGTGTGTGTGTGTGTGGATGTGCATACTAATGATAACCTGATGCCACAAACATTGGCACTAAGTTTGGAATGCCTTACAAAATAAACAAGAGCTATTAGTGTAATGGTTTATCCCCTCGATCTTCACTTGATAACCAACAAGCATCATCCTCAACCTATAAATTCTGCATACAAAATTTTTTTTATAAGGTTGTCTATGAATAGACAACAGCACTAGACAGACAGATGTACAGTATGATGATGTTCCCCTGAACTTGTTAGTTGGGGGTGTTTACAACAAAAACAAAGTTATCTAAAACATAAAATTCTGACAAAGAAGTGTATGAAAATGTTTAGCGAAATAATATACAGTATTTGGGATAGAATAAATAACTGTTTTGTGACTCAGAGGAAGCAGGATTTGAAAGTGACTTTTTTTTTAAATATAAAGAGATCAATCTTGAAGGTCATTAATTTTAAATCCAAATGAGTTTCAGACACTGCTTAACAGGGTGGTGTGGCGGTTAAATTAACTAATTCCAGTAAAATTTATTTATAATATTGGAATTAATGTAGTTAATTTTCCCGCCACACCACCCCGTTAAGTTCAGTACTGCGGTGCCCCTCAGGACTCATTTAGTTTAAAACTCAGGTTGAAACACGACGACCCTCTTCAAGGGAAGATGTTGTTTCGTAATACAGGCGTGAGCAATAACTTTAAATGAAGAGGAACTATAATTTGGCATAGCAGAACACACAAACTTCTGAACTGGAATATTCATCCCTCCATGACACACAGTTTTGGAGATACTAAGATATGTGGCCTAATAAAAGACAGACAGATTGAAATGGCAACTGTTACTGTCATATGCGCTGCCAGTCCGGCTCGCTCACACCTTGTGACATGCCATCGTCCTTGGGAAGGAGGAACACCTGGCGTGGTGCGAGACTAGGCCTAGCAGGGCAAATGCATGCACTCGGGTGTTGGCAATAACAGGCGCTATATGTTAATTTGGCATGGGATTGGCTGCAAGGACTGGGGTACAACGCCTGGCAACGTCACCTCAGCCGGCTCCTCACTTAGTCTAATGCCCGTGGTCCACCTTTAGAGTGGATTAGAACCTGGGGGTAATGCAGATTAACCTTTTAGAGGGCAAAGTACCCCTTAGGTATTTTATTCTGGCAAACGCTAGTGTTAAATGATGAGAACATTCTGAACTGATCCCCATCCCCCATGACACAGGTGCAGGGCACAAATGGGAGGCATTGCTGCACCAGAGAGGAAGCAGTAGTCAGAGGCTGCACATTTGTGTACATAGTGAGAATTACATTGGGGCATAAGAGATCATACATGAGTACAGACATCGATTCACTGACTATACACACTCAATTGCCTCGTCAAGCTTGTTATAAGTGTGTGAAATATTATTGTGATTAATGTATACTGCCATTTAATACACATGTCAGAATTATGCCTCTCCTCTTTTTGTTAAGTTGTCATAAATATCATGTGACTAATTCTATCTCTGCCAAGCCATGCCTGTTATTTCCCTATACAGTACATAACTAATAGTGTGGACATGTTTGGGGACTATTTGTGTGTTATTTGTGTACTTGTCACAGGTGTATACAGTACACCTTTATCACAAGAATAAAGTTTGCTGCTGTACATCTGAGGTTGTCACCCAACTGGAGAGATCTGCTGTTAGTGATTATATATCTTCCTTTTATATCAAGGAAAAATATAAAAAAGGTACACTATGGGTATACATATTGATGAAAGTCTGGAGATACATCATAAACAATTTCTGATAATCTTATGTAAGGAGAATACCATAGAGCAAAGATATACATGTTGTAATTATGGAACTGTACATAACACATTTGTTGACACAATGCATCAGTATGTGTAGCAATACCGGCTCAGACAACAAATTCTTATAATAAACTACAGTTTCGTTTTTCAACAGGACATAAAAATAAGATTAACACAAATTTCCTTATTCACACCAAACCTTTACCTCTTTGTATCTGCTGCAGCTTTTGGGCAGCAAAGACTGGGGATGGTTCAGAAGCTAGTCTCTTTGATGGCTTATGGACTGGCTGTGAGTGAGCTACTGTGGGCTTACTGGATGTTTCTCTAGACACACTTGCTACATCACCATGAAGCGCCTGTATTAAGAATCATTGTGGTAACAAAACAATAATCTACTGAATTATTTTTAATAAATATTAAAGTGAATTCTGCACAATACTTTTCAACGATGTTCTATACAGCAATAGTCTACAGTCTACTATTTCATCTCGCAATTTAAAACTGATTGCTGATTGATCAGTACCATATCTAAAAATAATATTAATTCACCTTTGCCGAGACAGGTTGACCAAAAGGTGCTTTTGGGACCAGTGCTGCACCCTGTTTTTTGCTAAACAATGCTAAACGTTCCTGCACACTCATTTCTGCTGGATCCTTTGCCAGCTCACGTCCACCTGTAATTAAAACAGTACAGTATTATCAAATAAGACATTCACTTAAAAACTGTATTATTCTTGATCTTTTTGTTTACTACTGAGCAGAGAAAATAATAGATCTTATTACTGGATCTTCAGACTTGCAAGATGACTCGGTTTCTCCAAATATTCAAAAAGCTTTACCACACTAACCCACCCACCACAGATCCTTAAGATTCCCTAATTTCACAATTCAATCTTCAAGCCTCTTAGCCAATTCTCAAGCTACATACCTATAATACTACCACCATATAACAAGACTACAATATTCTTAAACATCGTGATAGTTAACTCCCACTGTTGTCTTGAATGAGTGAAGCATTTATCTGAACCTGATAATCATTAAATCACTATTTGCTCATTCTTCTGGGCACACAGACACAAAAATGTAGACTTTAACCATATCCATTCCTTTAAATACCCAATTCATCTCCCTTAAGATAAAACAATTTCTTTCATGCAAAATCGTTTACATAATAAAAACTTTGTGGTTCTTTTATTAAACAATGCTGCAATTATTATTGAGCAATACACAGTGAAATTCTGATGGAAACCAGTAAATAAGGAGCTCTAAAATAAAGGTAGTGTCAAAAAAAGGGCTGATCAAGGTGTACTAAGATGGTTTGGACATCATAATGGAATGGGAAATGAAAAACTGACAAAAGGTGTTAACTACTATCTGAAGAGAAAGATAAGTGAGAAAAAAACATAGAAGTGGTACTGGATAGATGGAAATGTGGATGGATGAACTGTTGGCGGGTATTGCTGGGTTGTGTGAAGCAACATCTCTACATTTTACAAAACTGTGTGTTTGAAGTCTTACTGGGGCTAAAGCTCACTTTGCTAAGATATTAAATTCTGACTAACTTGCAACAGATCATACTAACCTGCATTATCAAAAGCAGCGGCTCTTTCTCTAACAGATGACATGAAAGGCTGATCAACGAGTGGGGCAGCATCAGGCACAGCAGTCTCCCCCTTCACCACCTTACCCACAGGCTGAGGTTTGTGGGGGCTCAAGTCCCGCCAGCTTTTGCGTTCAGGGCCACACCGACTCAATCCACCCTGGCTTTGTGGTTGATACCTGAAAAGAAAAAAAAAATTAAATACACTAACGTTCTAAGAAAGAAAAAAAAAGAAGTCTACAAGGTTGGTTGGTACACATACTCACAGTGCATTATGTAATTTCCCTTCCAAAATCATAAAGGACAAAATTTAAGCAAAAATAAATAAATAAATAAAATGAGAAGAATCAGAAGTTGAGGAATGAAAGTATAAAACTTGAGTTTCAAAAGCTGGCTGAGAAATGATGCAGCAAAGACTGACGACTAGTGAAGCAGAAACACTGTGGGAACAGAAGACTGTCCTACTGGAGGCTGGCAGAGTGTGTTAAGAAGATAGGAAAAAATTTACAGGATACTGTATATTATATGTCAGGGATGTGTTACGGAAAAAAGTGACTCGCTGTATAGTGAGACATTTTATAATGAATTTTCCCCCATAAGAACATAATTAGGGGTAGAGGCATTCCAATATGTACAGTAATAACCCTCGAGAGCTCAGCAAATCAGTTTACTGTGGTGTCATTATAACATACAATTCTGTACTCTAATATTTCATCTAGAAATATATTCCAAACATTATTTGTTACATTTGAGTGATACATGATGGCTCAATTTGGCTACCTGTACACTTTGACAACTAATTAATAAATAAACCAGGGTATATGCAGATACATAATACCTGTAATGTACACTACAATATTATTTATTAAGTGATGATAAACAAATTACAATATTATTTAGGTAATGATAAATACATTACAGTTGTAATTTGTTAAGTGCTGAAGACAGATGTGATAAGCATGAGTGGTGAGGGAGCTAGGCCAATCAGCTGTTTGCCCTTTGTAAACAAACTCATGGTGTTGAGTGTGGGATTCTTTTTTCGGGAAAATGTGATTATTTTACTAAAATATTTTATCCCACCCGGCACCAAACGAACCTAAATGATATGAGAATTATGGTAAATTTGCATAAAGACATGTTAAAAGGATCTCGGGGAAGGGAGCCACCCTACCACAATACCCTCCCCTGCATGCTGCTCCCAGATCTCTCTCATCTCCCACACACAATATACCCATTTAGCCGGAACAATTGGTGCAGGGCAACAGAAAAAATTTTCTTTAAAGTTCCAGAAATTGCCCATTAAGTCATCTCTCGAACCCAGAAAAATATCCCCCATCCCCGTAATTTTCCGGATACCAGAAGATTTTTCTTGGAATTTCCGGAAAATGTTCTGGATCTTCATCTCTCAAACCCGGAAAAAGCTCCCATATCCCCGGAATTTTCTGGGTATCGGGAAAATTTTCACAGAATTTTCCGGGAAATGTTCCCCTCGGAAAATAGTTCCCAAAGCAGTAATTTTCCGGCTTTGAGAACAATTTTCCGAGAAAATTTCAGCTCCGGCTAATGGAGATATTACTGTATAACACTACACAGTACAGTACGTAACCAATCATCTCGGTAAAAACAATTGTTGACAACCATATATATGTCTGATTTTCAATCCAGTCGTCGTCTTTGTTTTTCTATTGTTATGCACTTAAAGGCCTTAGTTGTTGAAGAGCAGTAATAACATTATAGTAACTGATTTTCCAGACTGGGGTCTGCCCCAATTAGTCCTGTGTATTGAGGTACTACTGTACCTAAAATTGACCCACTGGGCATTTCAGGTGCAATAGTAAAGAAACCTTTGACCAGATATTTGGGAAGGGGACACCTAGTATACACTATACACAGATAATTGGTATACTTCCCCTGTTGTGTCACCCTATTCACTTTAAACAAACCAGAATGTGTGGCACAGTAATAAAATAAAACAGAAAAGATGCCCAAAATTTCTGCAGTAACTCATCGTGGCCAGTGTGAATAGCAGTCATCTTGCAAAATATTAGCTATAAACTGTCAAGATAAATGGAAGGTGTCAGTGTTGACTACCCTTAATAAAAGGTAAATGAAGGACAGCAGAAAACACTAAGACAAAATAAAAGACCATGATTATGAAAATACGAGACTACGTATTGATAAAAGCTGTTGAATGCATGACTCATTTCAATGTCTTCCTCATGCAGCATGAAGAAGACATTGAAATGGTATCACAAATTATTTTATTTTGTGTTATGTATGTTGTTATTCTCAATTCCTATAACCTGTACCTGCTACAAACTGGAAACAAAATTGTTTTTATTGAGTTTATTTACAACGCTGTACAATATACCATTATCTCAACAATATGGACAAAGAGGATGGTAAAACTAAGAAACAGAGTGTCTGACTGCAAGACCTCATACACGGAAATGCAACACCACAAGGTGTCCTGAATACAAAGTAGGATTGTATGCTGGTCCGTGTTATCGTGACTTTCACACTTATAAGTGCAGTACAGTGGCCCCTCGGTTAACGAACTCAATCCGTTCCAAAAGGTCGTTCGTTAACCGAAACGTTCGTTAACCGAAACCATTGTTTCAATGGGTTTTTGGGTAATTGGTTCCAGCTCACCGAAAATTTCCTAACTTCAACAAAAATGGCGGAAAAATTTACTTACTTTGAGGTGTGTATGTAGAAGGCTCCTGGATGATGGTGATGATGTGCATTTGAAGTGGGAGGTGCAGGAGGAGAAGGGAGAAGAGAAGGAAGTGGAGGTGGAGGAGAAACATTTTACTGCTTCTTGGAAGGTGAGTCACCTTCCATGAAAATGTCAGGAACCTCTGGACTGACAGATTCTCCACCATGAACATCCTCTCTCCTTCTTGAAGTGGAAGGCTGAGGGCTAGCATCTTGTTCCCTCTGCCTTTTACTGAAGAAAGTGTCAATTGTGGTCTGTGGGGCATCTGTCCTCCTCACCATTAACTTATGTTTAAAGAAGGAGACCACTGAGTCCTCAACATGACACAAAGTTAGTTCAGTTTTTCCACTTCTGGGTGCTTTGAAGCCAGTTCCCTGAACTTCTCCCAGTGGTAAATCACATCTTTCAACTGTTTAGCTGACATATGGTCATCACTTTCAATTTCCTCCTCACCACTGTCAGCCTCTACCCGTAACATCTCATCCAGTTCCTTCAAGTCATTAGGAGTAAGTTCCTCCTCATGAGACATCACAAGCTCTTCCACATCCTTCTCCTCCACTTCAAGACCCAATGACTGACCAATGGACACAATCTCCTGGTCCAACTCTGTGTCATCCTCAAATCCCTCAAAATCATGGACTACTGATGGCCACAGTGCTTTCCATGAAGAATTGAGGGTTCTATTGGAGACTTCTTGCCATGATGACACAATCAATTTTACAGCCTCCAGGACGTTGAATTGTGTCTTCCAGAACTGTTTCAGTGTTAGTTCAGGATCAATGGAAGTTGCCTGATGACACCTCCTAAACATTTTCTTCATGTACAACTTCTTGAAGTTGCTGATCACATTCTGGTCCATTGGCTGTATGAGTGATGTAGTGTTTGGAGGCAAAAACAACACTTTCACAAAGTCAAATTTATACTCCAAATTTCTGGCAAGGTCAGGGTCATGACCAGGAGCATTATCCATGAGGAGAAGAGCCTTTAAAGGAAGTTTATTGGTGGTTAGGTAGCTCTTGACAGAGGGGCAAAACACATCAACAGCCCATTCATTAAAGAACTGTCTTGTCACCCATGCCTTACGGTTGGACTTCCAATAAACTCCAAGCATTGTTCTTACCACTTTCTGTTGCTTGAACACCCTGGGGTTTTCAGAGTGGTAGACAAGCATAGGCTTCAGTCGGAAATCCCCTGAAGCATTGGCACCAAGCAATAGAGTGAGACGGTCTTTCATGGGTTTATGCCCAGGTAAAGAGGCTTCATCCTTGGTGATGAATGTTCTTTTGGGCATCTTTTTCCAGAACAGCCCAGTTTCGTCAACATTGAACACTTGCTGTGGAAGATAATTTTCTTCTTCCATCAGTTTTTTAAATTCAATTAAAAACTTTGCTGCCCCTTCTTTATCAGCACTAGCAGCTTCACCATGCCTAACAACACTTAAAATGTCACTTCTTTTCTTAAATTTTTCGAACCAGCCTTTGCTAGCCCGAAAATCTTCAAATTCTGTTCCTGAAGAACCAGGTTGATCTGTCTTTAAATGTTCATAAATCTCCCTGGCTCTTTCACAAATGAAATCACCAGAAACTGAATCACCTTTCATCTGTTTTTCCCTAATCCAGATGATAAGTAACCTCTCAGTTTCTACGATTAGGGATCTACTTTTAAACACTCTTGTAGATTTGTCTCTCACGTTCACTTCCTTAAATTTGTCTTTTTGTGCAAGAATTGTCGACACAGTTGATGCCGACATGCCATATTCTTTGCATAGCGCATTTGATTTAATACCTTGTTCGTGTTTTTTTATTATTTCCTGCTTTATTTGGATTGAAATCACTTTTCTTGATCTCTTAGGCCCCATGCTGGATTCAAACAATGGCAACACGTATTTTTCAAAGTTAAACTAGCTGTAAATAAAGAATATTTTCTTTAAAGTAACACTGCACTGCACTATATATTGTCAATATGTAAAATAATTTTCAAAATGACCAATAATTTGCTTGGAAACACAGAAAAAAAGCGTTTAGTTGAAGAGAGTCTCAAGCAAGATGTTACCTCCAGTGAAAACAGAGAGAGACTGACGCCTGTTTGCTGTGTTAAGAGGCTGGATGCCGCGCATTAAACTAGTCACTTTACCTTCAATTATGTTCAATAATTGTTAAAATGACTAAAAAATTGAATATTAAACTTTTAAAATTATTGAATAGTATAAACTTCTTGATATTTACAAAAATAGTAAGGAATTTAAGCCCTAGAACTGATTAATGTATTGGCGGACTGATACTAAAGCTGGTTGCCCGGTCAGTGCAAGCGAAAACATGTTGAGGTCGGTTCGTAAGAAGTTCGTTAAGCGAAATTTTTTTCGTTAAACGAATTGAAGATCCTTATGGAAGGCAGTTCGTTAATCGAAATTACGTTAACCGAGGTGTTCGTTAAACGAGGGGTCACTGTATTGAAATGCTTACTTTTTTGGTAAATATATGTACAGTAATAGACTAGTGTATAAGTGATTGGAAAATAACTCAAAAAGTACTTTGTAAACATTAGTGAACATTTTAGTAAAGACTAAGTCAGTTTTGTTATATAATATGCTAACTACTAAAATACTAGACAGATACATTGCCCACACGTCCTCTCCTACCCCAAAAGTGATGCTTCTACAACCTCCGGTGCTATCAGCATTCTCCACCACACACCACATCACCAGTGAATTTCGTGTTCCGAGCAGTACCACAACTAAACCAGTGTAGATAATTCATATTTTGGTTGTACATGTAAAGTTATATACAGTAGAACCTCAATAAATCAAACTAATTGGGGGCAGACCCCAATCAGCAAAATGCTTAAGTCCAAAAAAAAGGAGAATATTTGGGGCGGGGGAGTTGGAGATAACACTGCTTATCTGAACTGTTTATTAAGAAAATCAGTTATGTTATTACTGTTGTCACCGAGATTATTGTTACCGGTATTTGCTGTAAAGTGTTATATATAAGTAACAACAGAATTTGTCTTAGGAATAAAGAGAAAACTGTATACTGTACAGTACTACAAAGATAAAAAGAACAAATAAGTGTAGGAGTACAGTAGGGCTGATATATAGCGATTTTTTTATATCGCAACTACCAAAATTATTGACATTTTCCAATATATAGCGATAAATCTATTTCGCGAAGGAAATCGGGCAGGAAATATTTCAAATGTACCGCCATGGCAAACAAGTGCGTTATTTGCTCACCAGAGGCGGCACCGTGGCTGCTCATTCATGCATTCACGCTCGCCAGCACAGCCTTTCTGATTCAGCTCTTGAAAACACACAATGCCGTAAAGTTGCTATATCAGGTCCAATGATAAAGAATGGGGCAATGGAAATACAGATACGTCTGCTTCAGCGAGAAGTTAAGCCAGGAAGTGAATGCAAATTCACAGCTAGCCAAGGCTGGCTTCACAGCTTCATCAAGAGAGCTGAATTATGCTGCGTGTGTCCGTCAGCAGAAGCTGCATCAGCCGACACAGCTGCAGCGGAAAAAGTGAAGATAGATTTGAAAAAAAGTGGTTGAGGAAGGTGGCTATACTCCAGACCAAATCTGGAATTGTGATGAGACAGGAATAAACTGGAAAAAGATGCCAAAGAAGACATTTAATGAAAGCAGGAGGAGGCTGGCTGAGAGTCGAGCGGCGCGAGTGACGAGTCAGCAGCCGACTCTGCTGCAGATTCCGACTTCTAAGGTGAGTGTAAATGGGTTCCTAGTGTCGTGAAAAGTGAAGTGAAGAAAATGGAAAGCTTAATGGAAAAGATTTAATACTGTAACTAATATTTTTGGTTTGTTCGTTTATGTAGGTGTGCGATTGTCAAGTGAGGGTGGCAGTGTGGTGTCTGCTGCCAAATCTGGTGTTCCCGGGATGGCACGTCAGCTGCCGAGTCTGGCGTTCCTTTTATTTTTAATTTATTTCGGGGAATAGCCCACCCGGGCTTAGGGTGGTGATCCCGAGCATAGTGTTCATTGGTGCTTTAGTTAGTCATAAAATAAACTCGTTAAGTCAAGTTCAGTCACTTTTATTGGCCTCCAGAAGCTAACCCTATTTTCCCCATTGATTACATGTACAGGTAATTATATATCACGATTTAGTATATGGCGAACATCATTGGACCCTGTCTCGCGATATATCTCGACCCTACTATATATTATGTGGAAGACGAATGTTTACCTGGGAGCAGCTGACAGAAGGGTATGGGGGTAGCATGGGTGGGTGGCTCCCTCCCACAAGATTTCTTTAACACTTCTTTATGCAATTCCACCATAATTCTCATAATTTAGGATCATTTGGTGCCAGGTTGATAAAATATTATCCTAAAAGAATCAGCTTTCATGAAAAAAAAGAATCCCACACTGAAAACCACGAGTCATTGTTTACAAAGAGCAAACAGCTGACTGACTTACCACAATGTCTGTCTTCAACACCCAGTAAATTGGCACAGTACAGTTGTGTATTTATCATCACTTAATAAATACTATTGCAGTGTATTTATCACCACTTAATAAGTAATACATTGTAGTGTAAAGTATTGTGTCTGCATATACCCTGGTTTATTAATTAATCATTTGTCAAAGTGTACAGTAGCCAAACTGAGTCATCATATAAACTCAAAGGTAGTAAATAATGTTTTTAAGAAGGTATCTTCACATCAAATACTGTACTATACAGTGCATTATAGTGACCTCTGTTGTAAGCTGGTCATTTGCTTAAATCTCTTACACAAACGCATCTTCAGTAAACAACCTTCTGATACAACTTATCCTTTTATTTATGTCATATTACAAATTACATACAGTATTGTATTTTTTCTCTATTACTGAAGATGTTATACTAATCATGATAAACCATAAGAGGCCAATCATAGGAGAATATAATACTGAATCAATATACAGGTATAAATAAACCTGTCAAATGTGGCAACACCGGATCAGCCCCAACCTGCTTACATACTTAAGTGCCTTAGTCCTCAGTAGGCCTATAACAAATCCGATTAGACCACTGTACAGTATTCAGTAAGTGTTGTTCATTTCATAAGATTTTTTTTTATTTAACCCCCCCCCCCAGTATTTCTAGTGACCAGAGATCTCAGGGTCCAAAAAAGGCAAATTCTGATATACTGATGTCTGACTTATCAAGGTTTTACTGTATTTTTATTCTGTTTTGCCACACACGAAGCTGGGACAGGAAACCAGGTCCTGCAGTTCTCGGGTTAAATCTGCGCTTCTTTTTGTTTTAATTCTTTGAGTGATGGTTTAAAAGCTAAAAGAAATTGTATAAGCTTAGTCAAGAAACTAGATGTGTTAAAACGATATGGAAAAGGTGAGAGGTCTGTGGATATTTCATACACTTCGGGGATGGCAAAATCAACAGTGAAAACTATCTGGAAGAATGAAGAAAAAATTTAAGAGAGTGCTCAGTTGATGAAGATAATGTTCAGGAGTTATTAAACAGTGACAGAGAAGACCTAACAAATGAAGAACTTATGCAACTTGAACAAGAGCAAAATTGGAACACAAACACACCAACAGATTACCCCAACCTCACCTCACAAATTCACAACATTGATTGTCCTTAATTTTTTTACTTTGCCACCATTGGCGAGTGGAATTTTTTTTTTGACATTCATAAGCATGAACAGTAATAAGTGTTGCTTTCATATTCATATGGAGAGAAATGATGCTATGTTTTCACTTGTGCGTGTGTACATATGATGGCCCTGCGCAATCCATCTCACTTTTTTCCTTTACCATCAGTGGTTACTTCAACTGTACATTAAATAACATTAATTATAAAAAAAATTTACATTAATTTTACTACAGCTATAACCAGGGACTCATTTTCTTCATTTTCATTTGTCCATCCATCGTCATGGGTGTAAACAAACGAAAACAATGCAGTCTCGTCTCCTCTTGTGTGTTTTAATATTCTACGTATTATTAAATTGTATTGTATATTTTGCTACATAAACATTAATTCAATCAGATATTCAGTATTAAACAATAATGAATCTTTTGCACATACTGTACAGTCAGTCCTCGACTTACGACGGGGTTAAGGACCGACGACCAGGTCACAAGTCGAATTGGTCGTGTCGAAAATACATAGAAATTATAAAATGGGTGTCTCTTTTTCTTCTCAGCACCACGAGAACTCTCACTTTTACGCTTGCCAGCCGCTTTAAAGGGAATTACAAACGAAAATTTTGTCAGTACGCAGCGCGATCACTAACGTCGGTACTAGAAAATACGTAATTTGAAAAATATTTTATGCGACTGCAGCGGTCGTAAGTCCGGGTGGTCGTAAGTCGAGGAGTACCTGTATTCTTAAGATAAATGAAGAGCTCCGCATTACAAGGGGGTGAAGCGCCAAATTTAAAAAGTGGAGAAAAACGCATTTAAAGTTTTTCTAAGTTCAAACAACCATAACTTTGTTGTTTTTTAAGCTAGAGAGTTAATTTTTTTTATCATGCAACTCAATCCCTCTCCCAGTTAGTATTGTGAATAGTTATTACACGTTGAATGAGAATAACTACCCATCATGTATGGTTGTTTGATCTTCAAACCAACAATACCCTGTAGTTGCGTTTTTCTGCAAAATTTTATTATTATTGTGGGCTAATACTGTAAACCAAGTTAACGATCACCAAAAACAACATTCGTCTTACCCCCCCACCCCCCTCAAAAAATAAATAATAATAAAAAACTCATTTTCCTATCAGTATTTATCTTTCTGTCCCTATTATTAACCAAAGATTTATAGTATTGTTCGGTATAAGGAAACACCACTACACTCATCCCTCCCCCAACGTAACTAACATACAAAGGAGGAGAAAATTTGCATAACCTTGGGTATAAACAGTATTATGATAATAGAATTACAATCTAACTTTGTTTAGTTCCTTCGTTTTATTATCCCTGACGATTGTAGCGAGTTGAAGTTACGTAAATCCCGAGGAGTGCGTATAAGTTTAATGGCCTCATCATAATCAATCAAGTGCTGTTCAAAGTCTTTCTCTACCCTATCTAGAAATCGCTCCTCTCACTCTGAACGGGATGTGACCACCTTTACTTACTGAGCACACAGCCAGATACATAGTTCTCGGCCTGAGGCAAAATGACACCATATTTTTTAAAGACTTTCAACCATACTTCTAATCTACCTAGGGGGTTACATCCAATGCCAACATGTAGAGTGAGGGTGAAAATAGTGATATCCATCAGAAAACTAATTTTGCCTAGGGTGGCGCTTTATCCCCATGTAATGCTGAGCGCCTCAATGTTTCCATGAGTGAGTGCGTACATACGTTGGCTATCAGTCATTTTTTTCTTTACCATCAGTAATAGCCAGCGTAATAATAATAATAAAATATAATAAAATTAATAATAATAACAATAATACTGTAATAACAAAATATTAATAATAATAAAGAAATACAGGTACAAGAATGAAAAAATGATCAAAAGTGAGAAACACTACCTGGACCTATGAATTATTATTATTATTATAATTTTTATTATATTTTCGTTCCCCAGGCCCTGATGTGGGTCAGTGATCTATGCCCGGGTGAGCTAATACACATTAAAAAAAATAACCATTCTGAAATCCAAAAAATTCCAAAAACCGAAATGCCCCTGGCCCCAAGGATTTCGGATAAGGGATTGTCAACCTGTACCGACTGCAGCCGTCGTATGTGCGGGTGGTCGTACCGACTGAGGCAGGTCGTATGTGCAGGTGGTGGTAGGCCGAGTATGTCCTATGTCGAGGAGTAGCTGTACAACGTAAATCAGCAACTTACTATACATTTCCCGGTTTTTTTGTGTGTACGTGCGTGTGTATGTGAACGTGTGTGTGTATGTGTGTGTGTGTTGTTTTTAGTAGACATAACTTTTTCCCTCACTTACTTGTGGGGACTCCGTGAGCGAACAGGACTACAATTCCTCACTGGACTGTGGGATGTAGAGGGACCTTCATTCTTCTTTGGGCTTGTGTTATTAATATGGCTAGCACTATGTACAGCAGGAATCTTCTTGGGGCTCACACACCGTGGAACCGACTTCTTGGGGCTACGTGAACGATCTGACCGTTCTGGAGACGCCTGACGGATGTGCTGCTCCCAACGGCTGCGCATTTCCCCAACTTTAGATGGACTGGTGTCTCGGGCACGTTCCTTATAACAGAAATAGTGTTGAGTTTAGAAGGTTCATCAACATTTTACTACTAACTCTCAATCCACAATTTTTTGTCTAAGTCTATGGAAAGGTGATTAAAAAAAATAATAGTAAATAAAATAAAGCTCAATTCGGTGATATGGATATATGAAGCACACCCATGTGAGAGAGACAAGAAATTCTATTTCAGCAATTGCAAGAGGTAGACCACAAAATAATGAACATGCTATGCAGTATTGGAGAATCACCGAAATGAAATGGTTATATTTTTTATTTAGTAGTACTGTAGTAATAGTTGTTGTGGTGGCAGTAGTGGGCGGTTCATTTACCAAATAATGTAACCAAATTTCAGAAAGTAGAGAAAAAAAGTAAAATTTAAGGTGTATATTTCAAGGTTGAAAACCTTTCTCCCATGTAGGAATGAAAGAAAGCAGAGTCAGCAGTGACACATGAATAATGTAGGAATGAAAGAATGCAGTCAGCAGACACGTGAATAATGTAGGAATGAAAGAAAGCAGTCACCAGACACATGAATAATGTAGGAATGAAAGAAGGCAGGGTCAGCAGTGACACATGAATAATGTAGGAATGAAAGAATGCAGTCAGCAGACACATGAATAATGTAGGAATGAAAGAAAGCAGTCAGCAGACAAATGAATAATGTAGGAATGAAAGCAGTCAGCAGACACATGACACATGAATAATGTAGGAATGAAAGAAAGCAGTCAGCAGACAAATGAATAATGTAGGAATGAAAGCAGTCAGCAGTACACATGAATAATGTAAATGAAAAGAAAGAGCAGTCCAGCAGACACTTAATGTAGGAATGAAAGAAGGCAGTCAGCAGACAAGTGAATAATGTAGGAATGAAAGAAAGCAGTCAGCAGACACGTGAATAATGTAGGAATGAAAGAAGGCAGGGTCAGCAGTGACACATGAATAATGTAGGAATGAAAGAAAGCAGTCAGCAGACACATGAATAATGCAGGAATGAAAGAAAGCAGTCAGCAGACAAGTGAATAATGTAGGAATGAAAGAAGGCAGAGTCAGCAATGAATGTCAGGCCAAAGACTTGTTCATCATATCACAATTTAAATACCTGTATACGGTAAGAGTAATTTCCTACCTTTATAGGTTGGGGTTCAGGACTGGGTACTCGTGTAAACTGACGGGTAGGACTCCCACATGGACTTTTAGGAAGACAGGACACAACAACAGGCGGAGGAGGGGGTTGTGACGGTAAGCTGGCATTAGGTGGGGTTGGAGGCGGCAAGCTGGCAACAGGTGGTGGCGGTGGTGGTATGCTGGCAACAGGTGGTGGTGTTGATAAGCTGGTAGCAGGTAGTGGCAGTAAGCTGGCATTAGATGGTTGTGATGAAGGCAAGAAACTAGAGCTAGCAATTTGTTTCGCTTTTGTTGTACTTTTCATCTTATCTGGACTGGTACTTCTAACAAATTCTGCTAGACTCATGCCTCTCACCTTAGAAGGACTTACAGGTGGTTGGATTTTCTCCTCAGCTTGGATTGTTGATTTGGTTGGACTAGATTCACGGGGTGGTTTTTGTTGTTGTTGACGTTCTCTCTTGAAGTCATAGTAGAGCCTCGATCGGGAATCGGTAGGAGTAAAACCCTGAGCCTCCTGAAGACATTAAGGCAGTGTGAGTAGTTCATAAGTGCTATAAAAGGAAAGTATCGCAAACAAGTCACACACACACACACATCAAAATACAGTACAGTATGTCATTAAACCATAATTCATAACAAATTCAGCATGTTGGTGAATTAAGCACACCACAACTACAGCTGACAATGAAAAAAAAACTTACCAACTCTTCTTGTAAATCGTCATTAAAATATATCTGCAAAAAGTTAATCAGGTGTTAAGCATGCAAGGTGCTGAGAAAAAGTAGGTTATTTGAAGCAACATGCAATGTATCCTCACCCAAGAAGTTACAACTAATGAATAAGTGTATCTGTCATGTAATTTCTAATTGCATTAATGCCAGATATGCACTTACCAATGAATTAAGCATGCCTCGGTCCCAGACAAGCTTTTTTGTGGGTGAGGAAGGGCTCTCAGTCTGATGCAAAGCTGTCTTGTTTCTTGGCATCTCCAACTTTGAAGGATATATGAACTGATGGGCAGAAGAGTAGGAGGAGGTGGAGGAAGAGGAGGTAGGGGTGTTGTAAGATGTTGCCATGCTAATGTTAGAAGAAAGAGCTGGAGACTCACTACCACCACTGTCACTACAATCCATACTAGAAGGTACTTCACCAAAATAATACTTTGGAGTAGTAATTCCAATGTTTAGTGAAGTTGGAGAGTGACGTGGGCTTAAAGAACCGTTAGTCTTTATAGCTGTTCTGCCATCTACTTTTAACACAGAAGAGTTATGTGGAGTTATTTTTGTACTAAGTTTAGAAACATTTAAGTTTTTGGATGAGCCATTCATACCAAAGGCTGAGCTACCCCCTACTTCTACCTGAGAGCCATGATTGTTGGAATGATAAGCGTAGTCATCATCCCATTCCCTCATCTCCTGGCACCTCCGAGCTAGAACATTTAGACGAGATTTGCGAGGAGAGGTGGAGCCCTCATCCACAACAGCTGTGGCTGAGGTGACCTTAAGCTGTGAGCCCTCACTCAGTGCAAAGTCTGTTACACACATTGAGTTTACTTTGTTTGGACTCTTATCAATTTTTGTTGACACTGAAGGCAGGGCATTGCTTGAGTCTGCAGGATCACCATTACTCATTCTCAGAGGAGCAGCAGCTTTTGTGTCATCTGTGGTAAAAAACAAAATACATTAAATTAAGTTTCCCTTGATTCCGAAACAGTTACCACATTCAACCTCTCCCAACTCACCATGGTTTGCATGATACCTTGAATGTTGCTTTGTTGAAGAAAAATTTTAAATAAATAAAAAATTCAACTGTCTTCCCATCACCAATCTCCATTCAAACTATCAGAACACTGTATCATCAATTTTTCAAACACTTCAACTGTTTTTAATTTCACTTTCAACTTCTCCTAATGACTGGCACTTTAACAAAGCACTGTACTGTACAGTATGTATTATTCTGTACACCGAGTTAATTAAACTGCAACAATCTTCACTCTAGGCCATTATAATATGACCACAGTGTTATTTTTACTCACATTTCATGCACAGCCCCAACCAATAACATAATGCAGTACTTTATACATTACTTTCTGAATACTGTAGGTATGGCACTTATATCTACTGGTAGTCCTAGCACACTCCAACTTTTTGCTGCACAAATAAAAAAAATTCTTGACATTTGAAAACAATCTTCTAATTTGCAGACACTCATTACAGAATTTGTAGAGAAGACCTGAGGGACATTGAATAATGGAAGGTGTTAAACAAAACCTTACATGAACAAACTAAGGAACTGTGGTGCTGTAGAGTTAAAACTAGGGGCATTATTTATTTAACCTCTACTTATGTTATGGTGTCTCCAGTACAGTAGTATAACTTTACCAATTCAGTACAATATTCTAGAATGGCTATTTGTTGTTAACTGTGTTTCTTCACTGAGATACCAACCAATACATTTTCCTGCATTAAATGCAAATTCGTTGGCAGAACAAGGAAAACATTAGTGAAATTTCTAGTAGCAGGAAGTAAGTCACTGACACCCATTGATCTGGCAAATGAAAAATATTGCTGAGCTGTCTGATTTTACATGAAAGGACTTCTCATTAATGCCAAACTCTGATGTGTGCCTAGTAAAGTTAGACTGTTTAGTGATGGTCCATTTTCATTCACTGAAGTGTAACAGACTGTCAACATAAGATAGTAGTTCTTATATACAGTACAGTATATGTGGACTATTTACATGCATGTAGCAGATTTATAAATTACACTACCAAAATTAACTATATAAACAGCAACTATGCATGCCTCATGTGTTGGATGACACTCCCATGTCCTCCACACACCTCTGTTTTACACAGATATCACCAAGTGCCCAGCCCTCAGTGGACTTAACCCCTGTATCTCACATGCAACAGACATGTTAAAGGAGCTCTGTAAATTACCCGGTACCTCCTATATTCTCATAAAAGGACGGTTGCTTTCTATTGGTCAATTTCTAATTAATAACCATAAGTTGAGCATATACAGCAGATACTTTGGTAAACAAACAGAAAAGCCAGATTAGTGTTTGTGTAAACATTAAGTACTGTGAAACAACTACAAAGTAACTAGCTACAAGAGTTACAAGGTGATTAGCAAATGGGATTACCTGACATTCCACAACTAGTTACAGAGGTTACCAGGCGGTATAATAAACATCACGCCAGGAACATGAAGGTGGCAATGGTGAGAATAACTCTAGTCTCCACTAAACTGGAACATATATATAAAAGCAAGGGATAATGATACTTATAAAATGTCATCTTCAGTAAATTCTCCTCCTTCCCTCGTGTTGGTCAAGATTTTACTAAGTTATTTTTAAAGTCAGGGAACCATTCTAGAATATTACTATTATTAAATTATGTAGAAAATAACCTATTCTTAAATTCTGAATCTCCTCAAAGACTAATCCATTTTACTGACCTGAATATATTGAGTTGATTTGCTTCAGCCGAGAGCGGGTGTCATCTGAAATACTAGCGTTCTCCTTGTTGTTCAGATTACCTGCAGTTTTTCCAATACCTGCTCGACGAGCTTGGCTTCTTGCCATCATCCTCTGAGATGAAAAAAAATTAAATAAATTACAATGACAAAATGATACATTCATAAATAACCAACATAGGGAAGGCTAATTATTTGCCAGAGCACATGATTAATCTGCATTTTCCCAAGTTATCAAAATAATTATACTGTAATTGTGCAGACATACACTACTGTAACAATGTTATCTCCATTAGCCAAAATAATTGATGCAGAGCGGTTCAGGAAGTGAGAGATTTATGAGCATGGGGACGAATTTTCTCATCTTGAAAAAATCACATCCCTGCAATTTTTCCAGGCACTGTACGGGTATTTGGAAAGTTTTCCGAGTCTAAACTACACATCTCGCAGACAGACACAGAGCTGTATTTATTCATGCAAATGCCACTGTACACATACAATATATTATAAATCAACAAAATATACTACAGTACTCTTTTTGTAAAAACTCGAGACAATTTTCTATTCCAAACATGTTAAAGATCCAACTCAGTACAGAGGGAAGCAAACACCCAAACCATTGGACCTCATCATAACTAACGAGGAGGGTGTGGTGGTCAAGCTGGAACACCTAGTTCCCTGTTAGTACCAGTCACCACATAACGTTGTCCTTCAGATTCAACTCTTACTTGGTTCATGACATAAGCAGACCAAGGATCATATACAGTATTACAAGGGTAATTACAGCAGGATGAAGGGTATTCACTGGCCTGATTCACTAAGATACAAGAACAGACACTACACTGAATATCATAACCATTAAGGTGAACCATTTGATCGATGAATATATCCCAAGACCAAACCCAGTGCCTCCAGGAATACAAGGAGACCACTACACATGAACCATGCAGCGGTCGACAAAGTTAAGAAAAAACATTTGAGACCTGAGTTTGGACAAGTGATTTATGAAAATTCTCTTAAACGAATTTACTAAATTGACACCACTATTTTGAGATACAAAGCTTCCCCCACTATATGCATTTGAATCCTGGCAAAAACTCAAATCGCGTGTCCCCTCGAGTCAACTGGGGTGGCCATACCCCTCCCCCAGCACTCTCCCTACCAAGCTAAGGAAGGATTTATGTCGTGTTTATTTCTCAACTCGCAATTTTGGGTATATTTACAGAGCTCACTTCATATTTTTCATTCAGTTACATGCACACACAATCTGACATATAGATTTAACTTATCCACATTTTCATTGTGGATTTACATGAAATATATATATATATATATATATATATATATATATATATATATATATATATATATATATATATATATATATATATATATATATATATATATATATATATATATATATACACAGTATATATATATATATGTTTGTCCTGGAGCCCCCACCAGTGGACGCAGAGGAATGTTGCCTCATACTAGTTGAACAGTTCCCGCTATACGCTACTATCGAAGATGCTCGTGACTTTAATCCTCGTATACTTAGTATATATCAGCACTACCTGGGGAAGACCCGACAAGCAGCTGTCATAGTTAAATGGAAGGGAGTGCCCAACCACTGCTGAGGCCAACCCAATCCTCCCTCCACTTTATGCAGAACCCCATCACCCCGGGTCTGCTTTTTGTGTTATCTGTTCCCATTGGGGTCGCACCTTCACCGCCTGCTGCCAACGTGATCGCCCCAGATGTCGCTTCTGTTCATGTAACCATCGCTCCGAGGTCTGTGCACAGAAAATTAAAGACCACCTTAACAGGGGTAGTGTGGGCCATGTTGTTAACCCCAGGTGCTGTATTTGTGGTGGCCGGAACAATGCTGATTCAAGGCAATGCCCCAAACGTCCGCCTGTCCCAGGGAAAAAGCCTCCCCAAAGGCCGCTAACCCCCCCGTCTACCAGACTGCCACCCTCTGCTTCCCCTCCTCTGTCTCGAGCATCATCTACCCCTGCCTGGCCTCACCTGGCTGCAACACAGCAGTCCCAGACATCTCCTAACTCAACTATTACTGGGCCTCCTTCCCATCTCTACTCTGACGCTGTCAGACCTTGTGCTCCCACAGGTGCCCCCCCCCCAACAACCCCTCTCCAGTGACAACACAGATCATATCCCTCTTCCACGAATTTACCAACCAGGATGAAAAACTCTTGGTTACACTGTACCGCCATCTCCAACCTACACCGACTACTCTTGCCCGCTGCTGCCACCCAGTCACCCCCCTCTTCTGGTTTGACAAGCTGGTAGCCCCCCTGTGAGCCCCTCATACTCACTGCCTACTCCACCGTCGCCGGCCATCACTACTGGTGTGGCGCCTACCAGGCCCGCCCCGGTGTGTTCTGCTGCTCCCGAGCCACGTCCTGCCTAATCACCACAACACGTGGTGCCTCAACCTGTCCACTCACTGCAAGATGCGCCTGTTCCTGTCTCTGTGCTGTCTCCACCAGGGCCTCCTATTGGACCTGGAGGACACCACCCCCGGCTCCCCATCCCCCACCAGTATGCCGGCACCTGGGACCCATCCGTCCACACCAGGGGTACACGTTCCCAGCCGGCTCGCCAGTAACCAGTCAAATACACCACAATGTATAGCTCCACTACAGGACTGCAGGTACTCACCCGGAACCTAAATGGCTTGCAAAACAAGTTTGTTGCCCTCAAAACCTATGCCTACACATGTGTTGTGAGCCCCTCCACTCCTGTTCTCCGTGTCGATGGACCACCACGAGGACATGCACGCAGACTACGTATCTACATCAAGAAGGATGTTCCCTCTGTACCTCCCCCTTGATGACAACACTACCGACACAGACGCCATCACAATCACACTAAAAGGTATGTCCCTCAATATTGTCAATGTCTGTCTCTGTCTCCCTCCACCTCTACTGTACCTGTCCTACCACAACATATCACCTCCACCCCAGGTACAGTAAGTCCTCGCTTAACGTCGTGGTTCCATTCCTGAAAACTGCGACGTTAACGGAAAAAAACGTACCAGAATCAATTTTCCCCATATGAAATAGATAAAATACGGGAGTTACGTTCCCCAGCCTCCCTTTGCTCCATAAAATACATTTCATACATAAATTCAATGGATTTTTTTTAGAAAATAGTTTACAGTCTCTCCTCGACTTACGACGGGGTTCCGTTCCAACGACCAAGTCGTAAGTCAAAAAGGCGAATATAATACACAGAAATTCTAAAAAGGGTCTCTTTTTCTTCTCAGCACCACGAGAACTCTCACTTTTACGTTTGCCGGCCACTTTAAAGGGAATTACAACCGGAAAATTTTGTCAGTACATAGTGCAATCACTAACGTCGGGACTCGAAAATACGTAATGTGAAAAATATTTTATACGACCATGGCCGTCGCATGTCCGGGTTGTAATAAGTCGAGGAGAGACTGTATATTATAAATCCAAAAAGATAAATAAACTTAATCATTTTGCATTGTACTCGCTCATGGGAGGAGGTGGAGCGAGTGTGTGGTGGGCAGTGGAGAGGAGGAGGGCGGGAGAGGAGGGTGGTGGTGAGTCACTGAAACCCGGAGGGTGACTCCTCCTCCCGCTCTGACTGGGTGAGAGGGTGATGCACCGTACAAAGTACTGTAGTCTGTGACGACGTTATACCGAATCGGCAGGACGTTGTTTACAATCATGGGTATCTAACGAGTAGCGACGTTATAACGAAACAACGTTGTCGGGGGTAACATTAAACAAGGACTTACTGTACGACTAAAAGAGGTTTCTCTGAAGTGTTTTTTCTTTTCGTAAACAAATACCATATCATATTTATTTCCGTGTATGTTGGCCTGGCGAATTGGCTAGGAATTAACATACCTAGGTAGCATTGCTGATCGTCGCATTCGAGATATATCACAAAAACTGTTTTTAGAAAAAACTGGCTTTATGTAGATGTTATTCCTTTAACACTGTCAATGACAATGACTTCCAAAGTGAGCAGCACTTTGAAGATTAGGGAAAATGAGGGGTTAAAAAAATAAATAAATAAAAAAAAAAAATTTTAAACCCTATTTAACCTTTCGAGCCTACATTACCGATTTTACCCCAAATTTAATCTTATTCGTGCGATGGCCCCGCAAAAACTGAATTGGTGAACCTGGTTTCCTATACAACAAAACATTTTTACAATTGATGAACGTGTTCTACACAGTACCAGGATACAATATTGACATCTTAAATTCGCTAAAAACAGTGTTGTGGGATTTTATATTTAAATCTCTTGCATCTGAATTTTACATGATCCACTTTGACCAATCGGAGGAAATTCAAATCCCTTGGGAGATTTACACATGCAAAAAATTGGGGTAAAATTTCACTTGTTGCCAACCGAAGAATTTTGAGAATTTTATGGTTGCAATCAATAGTTAAACAATTCTAGTAGACTTCTCTTCAATGATGTTTCTCTCCAGAAAATGCGCCTGATTTTCATCTCTCAAACCCGGAAAAAACTCCCCCATTCCCGGAATTTTCCAGGTACCAGGAAAATTTTTATAAGAATTTTCCAGAAAATGTGACCCTCGGAAAAGCATTCCCAAAGCCGGAATTTTCCGGAATATTCTGGCTTTGGTTACGATTTTCCAAGTAAAATTCAATTCCGGCTATCGGAGAGTTCCAGGTTTAAGGGATTCCGGCTAACAGAGATATTACTGTGTATTGTTTGAGATAGAAACGTTATAGAAGAAAAAGTGTCTTAAAAATGTCTAAACCAGTGGTTCTCAACCTGGGGGCCATGGCAAGAATTTAGGGGAGCCACGGCGAGCTGTTATAATTGTACGTTTCCAAATAATGTTGGGAATCTGAATTAAACAAAACTTGTATTATTTATTTTGACTTGGCAGAAGAGAATTTTAAGTTTTTTTGGTCATTTTGTTTAATCATAACGACAATACAATTTTAATATTTACATACTCTGGTGCCATTTTTTTTTTTTACGGATTATTTAAGATTTCACAGGTCCAGTCCGTCTGTGTGACAGGCGCTGGACCGAGCTGCTGAACTGACTTGTTCAGTACGTGTCCGTGTGTCATCCCTTTGCAAGTGGTGATAGGACCGAAGGATCTCAGTCTGGCCTGGGATACCATCACGAAAACAGTGGAGTGTATTGTCTCTGAACCATATATTGTGTTTGAGCTTGACTCAAGCATAATATACTCCGTAATTGGTGTTACTTATTTTGTTTCATAATTCATGTGGTCGCTGCTTTATGTGGGTGAAATATTTGTACTTCCTTTATTAATTATTTCCTTATTTATTGGTGCCATTGATGTTCATACTCATTCTTTACTTACATAATCCTACCATTTTTAGTGTTAATTGGTATGACTCACTATTCTTCTCATTCTTCGTAGTTGGGCAGTGCTTGTCAAAGGAGGCGTGTTCTTGCTTAAAGTACACTTCAGCTTGCTAGCTTGAGTGTTACTGTTTACCCGTTTGCATGTTTGTGTATGACTATGTGTGCTTTATGTGAGTGCATGGGCGTGTTATGTATGTGAATGTGTGTGTGCGTTTGCCATTCTAACTCTTGTCCTATTTATCTGTCCTCTAACATTCTTTAGTCTTTATCACTTGTCTGTTTGTCTGTTCTGGGAGAAAAATGAAGTACGGTAGGCCACGAGGATGTTGAAAATTCCTCAAGGGGGGAATGGAGTGAAAAAGATTGAGAACCACTGATCTAAACTATTGATCGGAACTATAAAATTCTCAAATTCTTTGGATGGCAACAAGTGAAACACCAAAAAATTTACTGGACATTCATTTGCCTCGTGACTTAAACATCAAAAACAAAAAGAGCATCACTGAAAAAACACTGAACACAAAAAAATATAAATGCAGGTATAAAATCACTTTTATCTCTGCCATTGGTTAAATAAGGTACTGTAAGCTTTTTATAGTGTTAGGACTTTCCAAGGTAAGGAAAGTTTTTATAGGTTTGTTTGGTGGTGTTTTGTGTGTTAACCCCACATTATCCTTCATCTTCAAAGCCCTGGGGGGCAAAAAGATAAAGAGTAAAAAGAAATAAAAAATAGAAGAGAAAGACTAAATTAATCTACACCACAAAGATGCCGGAAAACCAGCTTTTTGAAGCGAGACAGACTGTAAGAGTATGGAAACGCAGGAGGAGGCAGAGCATTGCACAGTTTGGCTGTGTGACGAAAGAAGGATGTACTATACAATACTGGGTTATTCTAGTGTGACCGACATCCACACAGAAACGGTGGGCACCGTGGGCAAGACGAGTGTTATGAGCCCACGGCTTTTCCGGCAGTACACAGGATGCCAAATCCACTGTAAGGGCGGAAACGATCTTCCTGCTCGTTACCGCTGCTAACACTCTCGTTTGCTGGTGCGGACGACACTTGGGGCGGTTGGACAGAGGTGAGAACGGCAGTGACTATCTGGGTCACCGGCAGATTCAACCCAGCCGCCATACAGTCACTATCTAGCTACCCCGCTGTTCGTCAAATTCTGGCTGTGATCTCATCATAGGTCCTGGACTCGTGGGCTGTCCCCCCCAGACCTTCACCTATCGACTGTCAATTCTCTGGTCATCTACCACTACCACATACAATAACCGTCAATTCATCTCATTCCGTCTGTGCCCCAGTGTTCTCCTGCCATTTCAAGACAATCGGCCGCTGTCGCTCGAGTGTGGAGCTGAGTGGACGCTTCCCCACCCTGAGTGTGCATCACCGTGTTCCAGAACCTTCCCCCAGGGCCACTGCCGTAGGAAATATCTGTTCATTGTTTGATTCTATGGCTGTTTGCTTCCCTTAATTGATTAACACCATTAATTGTTGACTCCATTTAATTGTTTGAATCCATTAATTGCTGACGCCCATTAATTGTTTGACTCCAGTAATTATTTATTGTTTGAGTGGTGTCAGAGTTTTGTTATATTTTTTTATAGTAAAGAGATGTCAATCTCAAACGGTTGTTTGCTATTCCTCAGAAAACCATGGTCCTTGACTTTCCTTTATTAAGAACCTGATTGGTCTGGTAAGGGATTTCTATCCCAAAGTCCCAGGCCTTTACATCCACCGAACATTGCCCGTTAAAATACCTATAAAAGAGAGAGTGAAGCAACAGTGCGGCGAAGAGAAAGGGAAGAGATTATCAACTAAAAGAGGAGAATTAGTAAGATGAAATGCCTTTGATTCCACCCTATCTAACAGATGGACAGAAGAGCCCCCCCCACATATGAAACAGTACTCCAAGTTAGGACGAATGAATCCCTTATAAACTTAAAGCTATTGCTCAGGAGTGAAGTAGCTACGGCATTTGTACAGCATTCTCAGCTTTCGGGAGGCAGCTTTAGCAACGTTGTGGATGTGTGGCTTCCGTGACATATTAGAGGAAATGGTGAGGCCTAACATATCTATTTTAGAATGTAGCAGAATGATTGCATCCTGAAATATGATTGGTGGGAGATCTTCTATTTTGAAATGTAATTGATAAATACTGTTTTATTACTATTGAATTTAATCAAGTTTCTACCTCCTCATTCGGAGATGCTGCACAGATCCGCATTGATAGATAAAACGATATCAGCTGTAGAGACAGATCTAGTTTGAGAATTGGGGGAAGAGAAAAATGTGAAGAAGAGTAAAAAGTAGAATCATCAGAGTAAGAATGGATAGAATTAGTTGTAGTGTGAAGTAAATCATTGATAAAAAGGAAGCGAGAAGGTGAAAGAACAGAACCCTGTGGGACAGACACCACTATTGGTAGAGAAAGAGAGAGATCGAACCCTCGACAACAACTGCCATGGATCGGTTCTCAAGGAAGCTAGAAATTAGAGAAAGTTGGGGAGAGAAACTATAAGAGGGAAATTTAGAAAGCAATGGCTTGTGCCATACCCTGTCAAATGCTTTGGAGATGTCAAGCGCCACGACGAAAGTTTCCTCATAATCCCTGAAAGAGGATCACCAAAGATGGGAGCAGTAGGAAGGCAGATCCCCAGTAGATCTCGCCTGGTGAAAGCCATAAAGGTAATCCGACAAAAGAGTAAGGCATTCAAGGTGACGTAGAAAATGAGAGTTTAAGCTAGTTTCGAAAATCTTACAGAGGGATGAAGTTAGGGCAATAGGGCAATAGTTAGAGGGATTAGAATGGTCACCCTTCTTCGGGATGGGCTGAACCAAGGCATGCTTCCAAGAAGAATGAAAAGTTTGGGCTTTGAGGCAACGGCAAAAGAAGCGAGCAAGCATAGGGGCCAGAACTTCAGCACACTCCCTCAGAACACGAGGGAGTATTCAGTCCGGTCCATGCGCCTTACTCACATCCAAACTGGATAACACACCAGCAACCCAACAAGTGGAGATTATAAGAAAGTGCAAAGGTTCAGTAGAAGGAGCAGGAGTATTAAGTTGATCGTGTTGATCTGGAACAGGTGTAGGGTGTTTCATTATTTGTTCCAGATCATTAATTAAGGAAAAAGAGTGTTTCAGCTCCACCTGGGTCATCCCTTGCAGAGCCAAGCCACTCTGTGAAATCCCCTAGGCAGAGGATCTCGGTGTTGGGGTGTGTGGATAGCAACAACTCGTGGCAAGAAGTGAGATAACCACTGCCCTGTGGTACCCCGCTTGTGACGGGTACACATGATGATTTCGTGCCATTAATCACCACACACTTCTTGCAGTCATGTAGAAAGTCTCCGATCCACACGAGGACATTTTCCTGAATCAGGTACCCTTCCAGTTTAACTTTCAGTCTTTCATGGGGCAGTCAAAAGCCATGGCAAAATCTAGGTATCTATCGTCAATATTACCACCCTGTTCCAGAATGTGGGTCCAAATATCCAGTACCTTGAGTAATTGTGTTAAGCAGGAGCGCCCCAATATAAAACTGTGTAAGCAATCCTTTACAAGGTTGTTTCATAGATGTTCCATCATGGCATCTCTTATAATGCTCTCAAGTACTTTACATACTATGCTGGTCAGGTTCACCGGTCTATAGTTGTTCGTGGAGTGAGGCTCGCCCTTCTTGAAGTTAGGACTCACATAAGCCATTTTCCAATCACAGACCTTTTGTTCAACCAGGCATTTACAGAACATGATCTTCAGGGGCATAGCAAGTTCATTGCACAACTCTCTTAGCAATCTGGGTCTGGTTCTATGGCGGGAGGGAGTAATAACACCAAAAGATTCATTTCGACGTAAATAAAGGTTAAATTGGAATTCGACACACAAAATACCAAGTGAAACACAAAAAAGGTAAAATTAATGTTTAGGTCTCCCCTGTACTTAGATATCCAAACTAATCTAACCTTACCTATATCTAACCTAACCTAACCTTACCGTAAAATGGACCACCTCTTTTAAATGAAAATAATTCTTAAAACTACAGAGTACTGATAATCCTACCAGAATAATATTTACTGATAAAAGTTCTGAGTTTTTACTTGTCGTGTACATAACATTATTATTAACTTTATGGTAATGTGAAGGAGGACCCCAACACTACACTTTACACCCTCTAATTCTCTATTAACAAAACCAATTAATATTTTACGACTAATTACATTTACAATACCATAATAAAACATACCTGAACAAAAGGATCAGCCATCGTTACTGTAATATGCGATAAACGAAGACAATTCAGGAAGTTCCTCTCAACACTCGGCGGCGAAAATTTTAAATCCAACGTCCAGCACCGCGCATGCGTCGGCCCGGGTCCTGGACGACAACACTCACTCCTCTTATTACACCCTCACACAAAGAAATGTTACTGTAATAATTTAAAGAGAAAGATACCAACTAATTTTTATAGTAAATTTAACTTGTTTCTGGATGAATATATTATCCAATTTTCCAGTTTTTGTTTTATATTTATAAATTTGATTAAGAAGATTTACATCCATGGGGTACGATAATATTCATTAATAACGATAGGATTTCGAAGACGGGATTGCTGAAAATGTAATTACCTATAGTTCAATACTTTTTCAGGCGACCTATTTAAACAATATAACATTTTTACACACGCCAAACACATATATTAATTAAAGGACAATATTTGATACATATTGGTCAACTTTGACGATTCAAAGGGATTTGTCAAGACAAACCGTGTTTCACAAATATACTCATCCAAGCTAATGTTAACAGACATTTCCATATTATGTGAGATTAAGGTGACCCTATTAACCCAGACTTTCGTATAACTGAACAAATTATGGTAGATAATGAAACCAAGGGCGCGAAAATAACAGGTGTTTATGCCTGATCTACAAGTCCACGTACATAAAGAAGTATATACAAATATTCGCACTGTTAACTTGAAAGTTTTGAATCGTTATTAGCGTTTTCTTTACTTCTTTCAAGTACTAAAAATGGAGGTCTGATTTTTAGCATACTGTTGTATACAGATTTAATGTACGACCTAGATAATGAAACGACATTTTAACCACACACGCACGATAGTTTACACCTACATCCATTAATAGTAACCATTCGTATTAACTCTGTCTGTATTAAACTACATTATGTAATTACTGTATGTGGCAATGGCAGTATTTTCGACGCTTACATCATTATCCCTTACCCCTCCCCCTGGAATATACCAAAGAATGGGCACATAAGAAATAAAGTAACGCAAAATTACCTAGAATGATCCACACAAGGTTTCATAGACAGGTAGTTTTATTAATTTAGGAATTGTGTAGATATTGTTAGTTGAAAAGGAAACAGGAATAATATCAACCAAGATAACTAATTACCTACACACAAGCTCATGCTATTATTACTAAGATAAATAACCATCAACAAAATGCTTAAGGCAGTTCCGTGAAGCATCAGTGAACCGTTAGAGTGACAGCTAACCCTCAACTGCTATTTACTTCCTGTTGTTTGGTTGTCTCGGGGCAATACTTCCTCTTAGTTATGAAATGAAGTATTATCCCTTATTTGCGGGCGGTGTAGACAATATATTATTACATCCAGGGTCTTCTTCGCCTTGTATGTAACCAATTAAAAAAAATCTATTCCTCGGTGTGGGTGGATGAATTGGGTAACCGATCTTAGTGTTATCTCAAGAAGTTATCTCACTTAAGAGTTATCTTTTTGTCGGCAGTAACATGACATAACAAACTTCCTTTATATAGAGTACAGTATAAGGAACCCAATGTAAACAAGCTTTTAACGGTTCTCTTGGGCTCTCCTTAACTGAACCATTATTTATTATCTTTCGTATACCTGCAGTATTTATCTACATACTGAACTAATGTGAACCTGTATAGTGATTTAAAGGAATCTCTCTCTCTCTCTCTCTCTCTCTCTCTCTCTCTCTCTCTCTCTCTCTCTCTCTCTCTCTATCTATCTACCTGTACCTTAGTTATCCCTTATCTTAACGTGGGCCCATAGCGGGTTTTACCTGGGGAGGCCCGAGGACACAAATATTTCCGCTATAGTCTTGGGTGTGACTGATTATCTTAGATTACCCCGCCACAGCTCGCACGCCCACGAACAAATATTGTTACTTTTGTTATTTTGCTTAATATATAATTAAAAACTACGACCTACTGTATTTATAATCTTCATTTTATTGGCACAGAACATCAATAATCTTTTTATTTGTTTAAGTATGCAGTGATAATAAAATTAGACACCCATTTGGGTAATTATAAATATCAAAATTACATACTGAAAAGCGAAAAATTACCATTATCAACGTATAACCTATATTAAAAAAAATATCCTATGTGCGAGCCCTCAACCCACGCTATCCAATAATTGAACAATTGGAAAACAGCTTCTTATATATATATATATATATATATATATATATATATATATATATATATATATATATATATATATATATATATATATATATATATATATTGTTAGAATAGTGCAATTACTAACTTTGTTACGCGCTTAAAGACCTTAGATGGCTGTTGCAGTAATAACAATATAACAACAAAAAGGCATTCGTACACAGTTTCATCTCTCCTAATTTTTAATGTTGTTAGAATAGTGTAATTACTAACCTTGTTACGTGCTTAAAAACCTTCGTTGTTGAAGCGCAGTAATAACCTTATAACAAAAACAACAATTAAGGCGTTCTGCCGCCGTAATGACCCAAGTGATGACGGCAAGCAAATTCAAAGAGAAGAAAGGCGTCGGCAGGCTAATTTATATATAAAAAAAACCAGCCTTAAAATCTTTACATACTGCTAGGCTATGTGGTCCGCTGAAAGTGCCTCAGGTTATTATATATTCTTACACACTCCATGCAGTCTACCGTTGTCTGACTTGGGGTGGCTTTGAGCGAACCATACACTTGATATTACAATTTATGTATCCTTCCTGTCCATGATTTACAACAATAACTGTAGGTAAAAAGTTACAATATTATACTAATAACACTGTAATGCATTGATACTATGACTAGTTACCAAGATACAGAGCACGATGAACATAATGATAGTGAAGCCTGGAAGGGTTCATATCATAACTTGTGTGTTCGTGCGTATGTTGCCCCGTGAGAGTTACCGTGGGCCTCCATGTGCCCAGGTGGGATGGTCAAAGTATTACACTATAAGTGTGTCAAATGAGGAGTGACTGATCCACATGTAATTTAAGGTTTTTGAAATATGTAGTTAAATTAAACACGATTTTTCATATAGTTATGTGAATGATGAGAAGCATCGTGGTCTGGCACACACACACACACACAAGCGCTGTAAAGGTTGTGTGGACTTGTAGTGGATTTCTCCCTTACAAACGCTGTTTGTCGCTGAGTAGCCGACCCCACCAATTCCCCAGTGTATGCCTCGTGGTCTAGGTCAACCAGCGCCGCCATACATCACGGAGCGGGGGTCAACTACTAAGCCACGCCTACCCCCGCTATTTAAAACCTGACCTCGTGGTGACCTGCCTCTTTCTACCTCCACCAACCAGCTAGCAACACCTCCTCCGCCGCTGCCTGGCGGTCCTCTCTCCCGCT
The DNA here is from genome assembly GCF_018991925.1 of Homarus americanus. Taxonomy (NCBI): domain Eukaryota; kingdom Metazoa; phylum Arthropoda; class Malacostraca; order Decapoda; family Nephropidae; genus Homarus; species Homarus americanus. The sequence continues at coordinate 8,614,233 of NW_024734940.1, read as the reverse complement.
GGCGAGCATGGCGACCCACAAGCTGTCCTTCTCTGAGCGTCCTCACCAACCAGCTCTCTCTACATCACGCTTGTAACCATGCTGCCTTCCCAGCACCAAGCTGCATTGTACATCCAATACAACATGTATACAGAGAGCACATCGTGAGTTTCCTTTCTCCATCCCATCCTGAGTGTGAACCAAACAACCTGAACCCCACAGACTCACTGGGTGGTTTGGAAGTGTTTATTTCCATTCATACTTTCGTAACTACAACCTATGGTAATTTTTCTTCGTGTTCATATATAATGGAGATAATGCAGAGTATAAAATGCCATATACAATATTTACACATAATGTCATCTATACAGCCGTACTATGACTGTGTGTGTTCGTGCGTGTGTTGCCTCGTGATAGTTAGAGTGGGCCCCCGTCCAGAAAGGACACTGTACTAACCTCCAGCACCGACCCAGGTAAGCTAGAGAATATGGTTTCCGAGTGTACATACGTACCTTGGCCTCCAGTGACCCCTGGACGTAGTGAAAACACTACCGCTATAGACACAACAAGTGAGGAAGCTAATCATTCTATTATTTATACTTCGTATCAATCGCCCAAGACAGTTTATATTCTGTAATCAATATCTCATTTGCTACCAGACGTCCTTTCAATGTTTAAATAAGTTTAAGGTCAAGTATAAAACAGTAAAAGCTTATCATCCGAATACTTTATTGCGATACAACAGTTGTATGAAAATATAAAATACTTTAAGTAGCATATATGTAAATTCATTAATCAATTCAATATTACTTAGTTGTCAAAAATTAAAAACATATTTGCAACAGTTTTAAGACTCAGAAATTTGGCCACAGCTCTTCCTTTCCTTGACGACGCCACTAAAGAGGAATGCACGATGAATATTCCTAGTGAATGGAAATATAACATCGCATCCCAAATCTGCTCTGCCATAACCTTTTCTCTCAACAGTTTCTTACTGAGAGTATATAGGTAAGCAAGCTGATAAAGTAGAGAAGGGTAAATACGCACAATAAAAAGTGTCAAGTTAAGGTAGAGTATGAGGATGATGTTATTAGGACGTTAATTGTGTACATTAAATCAATCATTTAGGTGCGTTCTTACTTTTTTAGGTACGAGGAACATTTATCGTACCAACTTTTGCGGATTCAACAGCTAACTAGGATATCATAAGGCTCTCTGATAGGTGTGTAACAGTACTTTGTAATGGCATTTAAAAAGTAATCCCATCTGTTATACATAGCAAATAATTAATGAAAATATTTACATGGTGTTAATGATATTATATTGGCAGCTAAATTATTAAGGACAAGAGAGAGAGAGAGAGATATTTAAAGGCTATTTTTACCTTTACTTTAGCGACTCTTAAAAACAAATTTCTCAACTGACCACTAACCCTTAAAATCAAGCTCTATTTTAACGTCATGAATTATATCTCAATAACAGTAAACTATTCTTTTAAACAGACACGCAAATATCTAAAGTTTAGATATTTACGTATATACGTGAGTATGATTGAAGAGTTTTGATTGTAAACATTTCAAACATTCACACGTACTGTATAATCACGGTGTGTTAGTTTAGGACATGATGCTGACGCCCAAAATGACGTCAATCAAGAGATCATCTAAGTCAACAGCTACAACAACACCAGGGTCACAGCTCAAGATTGAAGAAGCCACAAGTCCAGAAAACAGTGAGGGCAAACCTTTTCGGAGTGAGAATTGTGAACTCTTGGAACAATCTATCAGTGTTGTGACGGCACCGAGAGTGAACTCTTTCAAGACCAATGCATGGTCAGTACTTGCCAACAGTGTGTAACTTTTTTCTTTTATCCTCTTCGCCACTGATCGGCTTGTTAGCCGCTTGGGCGATCGGTCACGTCTCTGATTACTTTTGACGTGACCGACCGCCCAAGCGGCTAACGAGCCGATCAGTGGCGAGGAGGATAAAAGTAAAGTAAGTAAATTAACATTGCACCGACACATCTCACAGCTTCAAGAGTAATAAACGGCTGAGGAGATCCTGGGCGCCACACAAAGGTCCTATTCCGACAGGAAGAATTACAGGAGAGTAATTTACTAAGTCCTTGTATCAGCTGGTGTCAGGGTTGTTATGATTTAAAGCAAATTAATTAAATCACATGATTTAAATCGATTTAAATCAGAGTAAAAAAATCATGATTTACATAATTATGTACTGTACTATAGTCTTCTCTCCAGTTTTGCGAAACTTTGATCATATCATAAGGTCTCATTATTAATGTATATATTTACATGAAATATATTGTTACTTAAGATAATAAATACTATTGAAATTCAGAAATCATCACATCCCAGGATCTTTGTATAGAAGAGCAGGAGGAACAATGCTAGTAATGCCATCAGACACACGATGGAACACGGTGACAGATTCTATTGAATCTTATTTAAAGAACTGGGAGACCCTTGTCAAAGTGTGCAAAGAAAATAGTGAAGACATTGATAAGAAAATTGAAAGGAAAGTTAATGATAAGGCATTAAAAAGAACTGCAGAAGACTATTTAGAGAGACTTGAGCCTATTGCTGTGGCATTGGACTGTGTCCAGAGAGAACATACCCTATTAAGTGATGCTGTAGAAATCTGGGTAAAACTGATATTAAGGAGTATTTAACAGATAAGAAGGATATGGATAATTTTGAAAAAAGAATCAAAGTAGCATTGACACCTGCCCATTTTCTAGCTAATGTGATAGATCCAAGGTATCAGGGCAGACATCTGACTCCTGAGCAGCGAGACATTGCAGGACAGTATGTGTGCGAGTCTCTTCCACATTTCCTTTCAACATTAATGTCCTTCCATGGAAGAAGGGCACCATTTAAAGAGGTCTATTTTGGTAAAGATGTTGTAAAATCTCTCTCACCCCTTGCTTGGTGGCAGTATTTTGCCAATGATATGACAGAAAATGTAATGGATGTTCCTAGGCAATTATTTACAGCTGTTGCATCATCAGCAGGGGTCGAGAGAATTTTTTCCACATATGGATTTGTACACTCAAAGGTAAGAAATCGCCCAGGACAGGAAAAGGCATCTAAGCTTGTCACAGTACATAAGCATTTCAATGTTCAACTAACCTAATTTAAATGTTTTGAACTATTTTTGTTGTTTACAGAATGAAAATATTGTGTTGACTTGAAGTTATTACCGGTAATTCTTAATTCTTAATACACTATAATCCTACAAATGTAAGAAAATAAACTTGTTACCAGTATTATCTTTTTTACAAAATGAGAATATTATTCTGTTGACTTGAAGAAGTTAAGTTATTAATTTTTGAAACACTGGAACCTATAAGAGCATTTATGTTAAATTTCATTATTACGTTTGGATTTGTGCACTCAAATGTAAGATATGTTACCAGTTTTCTTTTATTTTACAAAAATAATATTATTGTGTTAAATTCCATTGATACATCTAATGCTTAAATATTTTAATGCCAATTTTCTGTTTATTATCCTGAATAAGCTTTGGTTGAAAAATACTGTTATTATGGTTTAAAAATACTATTTTAATGCAATTAGTAAAAAAATAAAAAAATCGATTTAAATAAAAAAATCCGATTTAAATCAAATAAATAGATTTTTTTATAAAAAAAAAAATCATGATTTCTTCCAGCCCGTATCATCATTGGGTATGACTTTGCTTGGGAGATTGGTATCCCCGCATCCCCTGAGCAACGCTCTTGTGCATTATGTAGAAGACCCGACAACCGCACCCTTATCCACTACCTCCTAAGATGTCCCCACACACAACGCTTCCGTGACGCCTGCTGGACCACCACTCCACGACCCCCTGACGGAGACACGATGATCCTCCTCATACTGGCCAGATATTATGTAAATAACATTGATTATGTGTTAAAGGAATATTCTTCCTTCCTTAGGCTTTAGTAAGCCCCTTTATAATATTTATACTGTATATACTTGTCACACTTGCCAGATGCTTCTGGTGTTATTGTACAGGGGTACCTAGTGACAGCACTAGGATCCCGCTTCCTCTATCAAGGAATAAACAATTGAAATTGAATTTATTTTTTCCAACCCTGGCTGGTGTAGGACAAAACTGACGACTAGATCCTGGGCGTCTTACAGAGCCCCTGGTGGCAGCCCTCACACATATTAGAGTTGTGTTGCTGACGCGGGCGGCCATGGCGACGGTCCCGGATAAGCGGCGGCGTCTGTAGTCTGTACACTCGGCTGGCCACCTCGTGGTAAAGGTTCGTCATGACCTGGAGGGATGGTGGAGGAGTGGTGAATTACTGTATGCTGTATATACTGGTGTTGCAGGGTTAGTAAATGTAATAGGTGACTGAAGGTGGGATAGTGAATGCTGTAGAATCACAGCCTTCTAAAAGGACAGTCCGAGAAACTAGGCCAATCAAGTGTTGGTACACACATGCCAGAAGCCTAGTTAGTAAGATTGATGTATTGAGCACATATGCAGAAACAGAATAACCAGATATCATTGGAATTAGTGAGTCTTGAGGTGGTGGTGTACTACTGTACATGTATGTTAAGGAGCATCTGACAGAAACTATAAATGACGAACTAAACGAAATGAGGTCATCCGAATCTATTTGGTATAATGTGACAGCTCAAAACAAAAGCAAACTGGCAGTAGGTGTGTGCTATAGGGTTGACTCAGCTTCGGGGGAGGAAGTAGCAGACCTCCATTTTAGATCAGTGTTTATCTTCTATTGCCCACAAATTTGATGTACTTGGGTTCTGTGAGACCAAACTCACTAACGATATTGAACATTTGTATAACATTCCTGATTATAATTGGCACTGCGTCAACACGTCACGACACAGTGGTGGTGGTGTCGCCCTATATGTTGATATCAACTATAACACTTCTGTAAGAGATGATTCAAAGGTTCAGGAGGAGTACATGGAGAGTGTTTTCACTGAATTAAGTAACGACGCACGAAATATCCTAGTCTGAGTAATCTACAGAAGACCCCACACTAATGTAAGAAATTTTGTTGATAAATTTTCGGAGCTTATCACTATCATAAGTACAGAAAGGAAACTTTGCTACATTACAGGAGATTTCAACCTTGATCTATTAAAATCAGAAGCCGACACCTCAGTATTAGACCTTCTTGCTACCTGTCATTCTAAGCTCTTCTTCAACGCTATAACCAAACCCACTAGAGTAACTGCCACCTCTGCCACTGTGATAGATCATATCTGGACTAACAACACTCCTAACAATCTTGCAAGTGGAATTATTTATAACAATATCTCAGATCACTTCCCAGTTTTTGCCATGTATAAAACAGCCACAAGACCTGAAAGGTCTAGTAGAGTCTCAATACAACACAGAGACTACTGCACCGACACCATGCTCCTTTTTTAAAACAACCTAATGAATGCTAACAGGGATCTTGTCTATACCTCCGACAACCCTAACGTGAGCAGCTGCAACTTCTCTTGCATCTTCAATGCTTGCTTTGATAAATGTTTCCCGCTCAAGACTAAGTCAGTGAAAACTACATCCATTTCCCAACCCTATATCACAAGCGAAATTAAGATAATGATAAAAGAAAAACACAAACTCCAAAGGAAATTTGCAAAAAGACCCATAACTTTCGGTGATGCTTACCGAAGTATCAGAAATAGAGTAACTCAAGCAGTTAGAAATGCCAAATGTAGCTATTATACAAATAAGCTCCAGTCAGCATCAGGCGACGGAAAGAAAACATGGAATGTCATAAATTCTATTCAGAACAGGAACACTCAGCCTTCGGCCCCCCACTCGGCTTTTATGATAAATGATTCAGTTGTAACGGAACCCTCCCTCATTGCCAACCACTTCAATGAATATTTTATTAATGTTGGCAAAAATCTTGCAGAGAGCATCCCTGATCACCATGAGGAATTTAGAGCCTACCTGCAAAACAGACAGCAAAATGAGCTGTTCTTATCCCCTGTCACAGCAGATGAATTACTTGCCATCATAAAAATGTCCAAAGATGCAGCAGCAGGTGAAGACAATATACCAATGAGCATCATTAAGAAAGTAGCCCACTTATCACTTCCTGTTCTCCTACACATTTGTAACTCCTCATTCACTAGTGGTGTCTTTCTGGATAAACTGAAAATTGCTAAAGTTCACCCAGCATATAAAAAATCTGGGGACAAAGGTCTCTTCAAGATTTACCGCCCCATATCAGTCCTCCCAGCCTTGAGTAAGATATTGGAGAAGCTAGCATGTGGTAGACTAAATTCCTTCTGCAATGCCAATGACATCTTTACAGATTCCCAGTTTGGATTTAGAGCTAGAAGGTCGACTGAAAGTGCTCTGCTATCCTTTAATAATGACATCTTAAATTCCTTTGATGACAGTCAGTTCACAGTCGGTATATTCTTGGACCTTTCTAAAGCCTTCGATACTGTCGACCATACCATCCTCCTTTCGAAGCTTGAACATTACAGCGTTAGGGGCCTGTCCCACAATTGGTTTACCTCATATCTGTCCAACAGGATGCAGTATTTCTGCTGTAATAACCACCAATCTGACTCCTCGCCAATCTTGTATGGAGTCCCCCAAGGTTCCATTCTCGATCCAGTACTGTTTTTGTTGTACCTAAACGACATAGTCCAAGCCAGCACATTCATAAAATACAACTTATTTGCAGACGATAATAATCTCTATGCCAGCATCTCAGACCTCCATTCCTTGATGAGAACTATGAACACTGAAATGACTAATGTCAGGACCTGGGTAATACATAATAAACTGACCTTAAACCTTGAGAAAACTCACTACATGATCTTTCACAGAAGGAAAAACTTACCCCCAGACTTGGACCCCCTGTACCTTGGTAATACAATCCTTGAACGAGAACAAAATACTAAATTCCTCGGAGTTATTGTTGATGAGAAACTTAACTGGAGAAACCACATACAAGCCATTCACAGTAGTCAATAAACAGTGCAGTATCATGTATCACACTCGACAGTCACTCACTCTCACAGCAATGAAAGAAATCTATCATGATCTTGTTTACCAACACTTGATACACTGTCAAACACTATGGGGGGCCTCTGGCTCTTCAAAAACACAATCCCTGGTTACTGCACAAAAGAGAGTTGTACTGACAATGACCTACTTGAAAAAAGCAGATCACACAAACGAAAAATTTGCTAAATTGAAAATGTTAAAATTCGAAGATATTAACACCTACTGCTGTGCCCTCTTTGTTTACAAATCTATCAATCACTTGCTTGACAATAATTATTTCCAGTTCCGGAATAATCAGAGATACAACTTAAGACACCCAGAGCTACTAAGACCACCCTTCATGCGCTCCTCTCAGTCCCAGACCTCCATAAAATATCATGGTGTGAAGGTGTGGAACAACTTACCCCCACTCATCAGAGTAAAGACTACACTCCTTCCTTTAAATCATCTCTTAAAAAATATCTATTGTCTAAGTATTAATATTTCTTGTAATACCTACTATATTTACAGGACCTGCTTTTATTGTACTATCAAAACAGTTTTATCGGAAATTATCATGTAAATAGATAAGAAATTACCATTGCAATAAATATATTTGCCAACTAGACATAATCCTGACAGCTCTGTCCTCCTGCTCAACCTTAATACTGTACAACCCATGTTGTACTGCTTCCCCATTATACTTATGTTTTTCAATTCCACTGTAATTTACTGTATGTATATACTTATAATAAAAATTAATAATAAAAAATAAATAAAATAAATAAATATTGAAGTGATAACCGTGGTAAGATTATGAGATGTTCTTATTATCACCATGCTATTGTACTATTCCAGATGATACTACATGTTTCATAATACTTCCTCGAGGAGAGCTCAGGTTCTCAACTGGTTCAGCCATGTTAATATTGTTATTATTATCCACTCTGAATCTGTGTTTTTCTGGCTAAATAAACTGTTTCAATTCAATTCAATCCATAGTCATCCAGACAGCATCCAGAGCACAAACCCTCATCATGAGAGACTTTAATCATAAGACAATAGACTGGTTGAACCTTACCACATAAACCAAGGGAGAACAACTCCTTGACCTCATTCAAGACTCAATCCTCATACAACAAGTGCTGGAACCCACGAGGTACACGCCGGGAGAAACTAACTCCGACCAGCGACCACTACTACTAAGATGGAATACAATCTTTGATAGCTGAGAAAAAGTGGATGAGGAGGAATACTATGACTTCAACCACGGAGATTACCAGCTCATGAGAGACAAACTACGGATAATTAACTGGGAGGAAATCGTTGGAGAGGAGGCACACATTGACGAATCAATGCAAAACTTCATGGAAATCCTTGAGTTAACAGTAGAGGAATGTATACCCGGAAAACAAAGAGAAATGGGAATAAGACCAGGTGCATGAATCACAGATCTAGGGAAGCCTGTAAGAGGAAATACCGAAAAAGTCGAAATTAAAAACGCGAGTACGCATATCGGAACAGAGGCTTGAAGATGGTAGTTATGCAGATACTGACCAGGAAAAGGTGGAGGCGTTGAACAGATATTTTTTATCGGTGTTCACAAGAGCGGATGCGAACAAGATTCCTGCGTTTGAGGAAAGACGGTTTGACACAGAGATGACCCACACAATGTTCTTGGATGAGGTTATAAGAAATAAACTGTGTTAAAGAGAACTGTGCAACGAGCTTGCAGAGCCCCTTAAGATCCTGTTCTGCAAATGCCTGGAGGAGCAAAAGGTCCCCGGCGACTGGAAGATGGCTTATGCGAGTCCGATATTCAAGAAGGGCAATCGTCACTCACGAATAATTATAAACCAGTGAGCCTGACCAGCATAGTGTGCAAAGTACTAGAGAGCATCGTAAGAGATGCCGTAATAGAACATCTGCTACGAAACAACCTTGTAAAGGAATGCCAACACGGTTTTATGCTGGGATGATCCTGCTTAATACAATTACTCAAGGTACTGGATGTTTGGACTCAAATTCTGGAACAAGGCGAAAATATCGACAATATTATTTTATTTTAAATTTTGTATTAAATGTTTTATTTATTATGAATTATTATTATTATTATTATTATTATTATTATTACATTTTCGCCCCCCAGGCCCCGATGTGGGTCAGTGACCTGTGCCCAGATGGGCCAATCCCGGAAAAAAAAAAAAAAAAAAAAAGATTTTGCCAAGGCTTTCGACAGCGTATCCCATGAAAGGCTGAGAATCAAACTGGAAGGGTACGGGATTCGGGGAGGTGTCCGAGATTGGATCGGAAACTTTCTGCATGGCCACAAACAGTGTTGTGATAAATGGTACAAGCATAGGGTAAGTTATTTTCACCACATTATCATCCACAAAACAACTACTATAAAGTTATGAATTGGTAATAAAATGCAACATTTTCCACTATTTTCTGTTGTAATAACTGAGAACTATTTACATTTCGAACATCAGTTGTCAACATTGGTACGATAAATTAGCCTTCAAACACATTTTAAATGTTCCCTATAACTTTCTTAATGTGAACAACCGAAATGACGTCAGGGATATGTTATGGGGAGGCGTAAGGAGACGAAGGGGAAGGGAAGGGAGGTCTCTGCGCGCTGGACAGAGGACGGGGGACAGTTGCACCCCACAACACTTGACCCACATAAAGCCTGGCACTATACTAACGTCTCTTACACTTTGCTTGAGGATAAATAAAGTGGTAGATTTATACTGTGTAACCAACTGTTTCAGCCTTACATTGTCTACTGCAGGATAGGTGTGATTCACTCCACGTTAGAAGCGTCCATACTACTGTACATCAATAATCTATGTAAACGTTGCCGGGCACATGTAATGAGTCAAATTATATCATTGTAGTCCCAGGCTACTGTGTGCATCTCACGTCTCACCGACTAACTTAAGAGGATTCGATTTCACGTGCAGATACTCTCGGGGTTCACACCTAACGGAAAAAATGGATTGACAACGCTGAGTGTACAGTACTATAATCGGAAATGTCCCCAACTGTACATACCTGGAGCTGGCGGATGTCCGCCCCACAAGGGGTCACAGCTCAAGGTTGAAGAAGCCACAAGTTCAGAAAACTGTGAGGGCAAACTTTTTTGGAGTAAGAATTGTGAACTCTTGGAACAAACTGCCAGAGAGTGTTGTGACGGCACCGAGAGTGAACTCATTCAAAGCCAGAATTGACCAACACTGGAGCAGATTCTGATATATTCAGGAGCTAGTGCATGCCCAGTATTTGCCAACAGTACGTATCAGAGACGTGACCGACTCCCCAAGCGGCTAACGAGCCGATCAGTGGCGAAGGGGATAAAAGTAAAAAAGACATGGAAGAAATACCGGAGCACAGGTTATCATGCGGATTGTGTAGTACAGTATACAAAAGAGACCTAAATGTGGCCATTCATGAAATTAGATCAACCAAATGGAAATTTGAGATGAAATTACCCCAATACAGTGTCAGGAGTAAATAAAACCAAGGAGACTGTCAGCCCTCTAAAGGACGAAAACAACGTGGCGCTGGAGGATGGAAAACAAACAGCTGATACCTTAAATGAATACTTGGCCTCCGTATCCACACAAGAGATGATGGATAACATGTCAGTACCTAAGAGAATGTATACCCCAGAGATGGCAAATGTATTAAGAGATATATCAATTACAGACGATATCATCAAAAGGAAAGTTGTCAGCTTGAAAGAATTCAAAGACCCTGGCGTGGACGGAGCACAGACCAAAGTGATAAAGGAAGTGGCAAACGAGATTTGCACCCCACTAAGACTTTTATTCTGGAAATCCTTGGATCAAGATTAAGCGCCTAGGGACTGGAAATTAGCCAACATAACCCCAGTATACAAGAAGGGTAGGAAAAGTGCAGCGGAAAACTACAGGCCAATCAGACTAACATCACATATATGCAGATTCTTTGAAAAAATTCTGAGGGACGCCATTAACCAACATCTGACCTAACAGTCTAATCAACGCACCACAGCACGGTTTCATGGTAAGAAAGTCCTGTCTGACAAACTTACTCACGTTCCTTGAAACAGCAACAGAATTTGTGGACCAGTGGATGTGTTGTACATGGATTTCTCCGAGGCGTTTGACAAACTCCCACATGTAAGACTGGCCTCTAATATCCAGGCACATGGCATCACGGGCAAGATTTTGACGTGGATTAACAAATGACTCGAAGACAGGCAACAAAGAGTGATAAAATGGATTATATTTTGAATGGGAAAAGGTTCTGAGTGGAATACCACAAGGCTCTATCCTTGGACCCACCATGTTTGGGATTCACATACACGACATAGATGAAAATATATCCAGCCACATCGTCAAGTTTGTGGATGATACAAATATATTTGGTAAGGTAGCAAGTCAAGACCATGTCTTAACAATACAGAAAGGCCTGAATGAGCTGTTCAAATGGTCTTGAGAATGGCAAATGCTCTATTACGAAATGTAAGACCCTACACGTAGGATACAGCAATCTTAAGCACAATTATTCTGGAGGCGGCACAACAAGTGAGGAAAGCAAATCGAGATTTGGGAATTATAAGGCATACCTTTAAATACAGAGATAGGAAAATATTTCTTAAACTGTATACAGGCATGGAAGCCCTACCTCCAGAAATATCGAAGATCCTTAGAAGACGTTCAACATAGAGTGACTAAGATGATGGCATCTCGATTATCCAAGTAAACGGAGGGCCTTGGGACTAACAACCCTTCAGAAAAAGGCACAGTGGGGCAGATCTCACTGGAACATTAAAAATCCTGAAAGGGATGGAAAACGTGAACCCGGGACATTTCTTTGTGATGTCCCGCACCACCAACACGAGAGGATATAACCACAAGCTCACCAAGTTATCATATTACAGAACGAATATAAGGAAGTACTTTTTCACACAGAGGGTGGTAGACCTATGGAATGGTCTACCAGCAGCCAAAGTAGTGGAATCAAGAACTGTACTTGGCTTCAAAATAACCCTTGACAAAATTGTCAAGAATAATGGAGGGATCCTACACAGGCCACTGGCCTCCTTCCCTCGGAATGGCCACATCTAGAATGAAAGAGAGTAAATGTACTACTGTATAAGAATAAAGGAAGGCCAGTAAAGGGTGGTGAATGAGATACAGGAGCGGCTGAGAGACAAGGTAAAGGATACTGAAAAACGTGTACAGGATTATTGTATTCTCGAGGATAGTGAAGGGAATATATGGACATACTGTGTTATAGATTAATTTTCTCTTAAGGGCTGGTGAAGGCCATACTGTCGTTAAACTGTTATATCAATGTTACAAGATTATAAACGTATACTACAATGGTAATATATTTCGTACAGATGTTATGCTGCTATTATCTGTCAGTTTAAATATTACATCCCCTGTTATATTATATTTACTTGAGTATAGACTGAAGGGGACATACAGTAGTTCCTGACATTATCGTTCTGATACAACCTGCCGCTTGTGCCTCCTCCAGATCATAAACAATAACACCTGACCTTCAGCACTTCTTCTAAGGTCAGGAACTATTATGATCTCACCTTCTGTGCCTCTTCCGGGTACCACATAGGGGTCTCGAAGCCCTCTGGATCGCACTGGTTACACTTCTGGCCGGTGAGGAGGAAGCGGACGGTGCCCTGGTTGCCGGCGGCGTCCCAGTGGTAGCAGAACACCACCAGCCCGTACATACTCGTCCACCCGTGTGAGCATCGCTGGAGGGCAGGTCATGGTGTGATTCACAAGTTAATTACGAGTAATTCATTGTCGTATTCACAGATCTCGTGCTTGAACTAGTTAACTTTGTGTTAAAGGTCATATTTTGTAATTGAAAGAACGAGTGTTAAGCTTGTGTATTATTTTCTTAATGTTAAATATTTGAATTGATAAAACTTACATTGAATTCATTAGAGTTTTCAAATTGAAATAGATGAATTAATGTTGACTTGTGACCTGTGGTGAAAGATTAAACTGACCTATGAGGTAAAGAAGACTTATGACCCATTGGGAAGAACTGTGACCAGTGAGAATGACCCGTGGGATGACATTTAACCCATGGGGGTGTATTATGACTAGTGGGGATGACATTTGACCCGTAGAAATTATCTGACACGTGGGAATGACCTGTTATCCATAAGTATGACCCTAAACCAGTGAAGATGACCTATAATCCGTGAGACTGACCTGGCAGGAGAATCGGACCTTGGCCATATCCTTGAAGACGGACCACCCACTGGGGATGGCCTCAGCCGGGCCAAACGTCCACATATTGGGTAGGTTCCTGAACAGTAACTCGAAATGCTGGTTCCACACTTCCTCCAGGCCCCTGCGAGAGAGACGGGGTGAGACACACTAGGTGAGACACACGGGGTGAGACACACGGGATGAGGCACACGAGGTGGGACACGTGGGACATTTGAATGTTATTTCGAGTGAGACACAGAGTTAGAGGCAAGGGCGAGATATATATACTGTAGGGTAAACACAATGAGACATACGGGGTAAGACACATTGGGTGAGACACACAGGGTAAGATACTAGGTGTGATACATAAAGAAGAGATACACAGGATGACACACAAAATCCTCTGTTGCACAAGTGTGTACTGCGTTTGTGTAGCGTGTGTTTGTGTAGTGTTGTGTAGCGTGTGTTTGTGTAGTGTTGCGCAGCGTGTGTTTGTGTAGTGTTGTGTAGCGTGTGTTTGTGTAGTGTTGTGTATCGTGTGTTTGTGTAGTGTTGTGTAACGCGTGTGTATGTAGTATTGTGTAGCGTGTGTTTGTGTAGTATTGTGTAGCGTGTGTTTGTGTAGTGTTGTGCAGTGTGTGTTTGTGTAGCGTGTGTTTGTGTAGTGGTATGTAGCGTGTATTTGTGTAGTGTGGTGTAGCATATGTTTATGTAGTGTTTGTGTAGCATATGTTTATGTAGTGTTGTGTAGCATGTGTTTATGTAGTGTTTGTGTAGCAGCATGTGTTTATGTAGTGTTTGTGTAGCATGTGTTTATGTAGTGTTGTGTAGCATTTGTTTTGTAGTGTTTGTGTAGCATGTGTTTATGTAGTGTTTGTGTAGCATGTGTTTATATAGTGTGTGTAGCATATGTTTATGTAGTGTTGTGTAGCATGTGTTTATGTAGTGTTGTAGCATGTGTTTTATGTAGTGTTTGTGTAGCATGTGTTTATGTAGTGTTGTGTATATGTGTTTTATGTAGTGTTTGTGTAGCATGTGTTTATGTAGTGTTGTGTATGTGTTTATGTAGTGTTGTGTAGCATTTGTTTATGTAGTGTTTGTGTAGCATGTGTTTATGTAGTGTTGTGTAGCATGTATTTATGTAGTGTTTGTGTAGCATGTGTTTATGTAGTGTTGTGTAGCATATGTTTATGTATGTTGTGTAGCATGTGTTTATGTAGTGTTTGTGTGTTTGTGTAGTGTTTGTGTAGCATGTGTTTATGTAGTGTTTGTGTAGCATGTGTTTATGTAGTGTTTGTGTAGCATGTGTTTACTTAGTGTTTGTGTTTATTAGCATGTGTTTATGTAGTGTTTGTGTAGCATGTTTATGTAGTGTTTGTGTAGCATGTGTTTATGTAGTGTTTGTACCTGCAGCATGTGTTTATGTAGTGTTTTGTGTAGCATGTGTTTATGTAGTGTTGTGTAGCATTTGTTTATGTAGTGTTTGTGTAGCATGTGTTTATGTAGTGTTTGTGTGTATGTGTGTTTATGCTTATGTGTTTATGTAGTGTTGTGTAGCATATGTTTATGTAGTGTTGTGTAGCATGTGTTTATGTAGTGTTGTGCAGCATGTGTTTATGTAGTGTTTGTGTAGCATGTGTTTATGTAGTGTTTGTGTAGCATGTTTATGTAGTGTTGTGTAGCATGTGTTTATGCAGTAAAGTGTTTGTGTATGTGTTTATGTAGTGTTTGTGTAGCATGTGTTTATGTAGTGTTGTGTAGCATGTGTTTATGTAGTCTTTGTGTAGCATATGTTTATGTAGTGTTGTGTAGCATGTGTTTATGTAGTTTTGTGTATGTGTTTATGTAGTGTTGTGTAGCATGTGTTTATGTAGTGTTTGTGTAGCATAGTGTTTGTAGTGTTTGTGTTTATGTGTTTATGTAGTGTGTAGTGTTTGTAGCATGTGTTTATGTAGTGTTTGTGTAGCATGTGTTTATTTAGTGTTGTGTAGCATATGTTTATGTAGTGTTGTGTAACATGTGTTTATGTAGTTTTGTGTAGCATGTGTTTATGTAGTGTTGTATAGCATGTTTTTATGTAGTGTTTGTGTGCTGTGTTTGCTGTAGCAGCATGTGTTTATGTAGTGTTGTGTAGCATATGTTTGTGTAGTGTTGTGTAGCATGTGTTTATGTAGTGTTGTGTAGCATTTGTTTATGTAGTGTTTGTGTAGCATGTGTTTATGTAGTGTTGTGTAGCATGTGTTTATGTAGTGTTTGTGTAGCATGTGTTTATGTAGTGTTGTGTAGCATATGTTTATGTAGTGTTGTGTAGCATGTGTTTATGTAGTGTTTGTGTAGCATGTGTTTATGTAGTGTTTGTGTAGCATGTGTTTATGTAGTGTTTGTGTAGCATGTGTTTATTTAGTGCTGTGTAGCATATGTCTATGTAGTGTTGTGTAGCATGTGTTTGTGTAGTGTTGTGTAGCTTGTGTTTGTGTAATGTTGTGTCGCGTGTGTTTGTGTAGTGCAGTGTAGCGTGTGTTTGTGTAGCATGTGTTTGTGTATTGTTGTGTAGCGTGTGTTCAAGAAGCATCACCTTGATCTGTATACTATGAACATCTTAACCGCAGAAAAAAACCCGTGGAAGGCATTCAAAATTATCGAAAATTTTCTTGAGCCATCCTTGATTGAGTCGACGTATTGTTTCTCACTGTCTGTGTGCAGTTGCGGAGATGTGTTCTACACCCTCTGTGGTAACCCGTGTCTCCAAACGGCCAACCTACAGTATATGACCTAATCCTACAGTGTAACAAACCTATCCACCAATCACGTCCGTTGTTACACGACCAATACCCAATAATTCATAAATAGTGATACTGTTCTACTACTGAGACGTTACTGTTTGGAGACACGGGTTACCACAGGGGAAGTGTAGGAACAAATTTCCGCAATTGTACAAGTTGAACATATTAAATGTCATTACTAAAGCAGAATATGTTCGGAAATATACATTGTTTTAAATATTCTTTTTTGAACTGGTTATTGTGATTACGGTTTTCCAGCCTTCACTTTCCTACCTTACTCCGTCATCAGCTAAGGCTGGTCACGTATCAACTGAAGGACCAAACAAACACACGTGCTCCGTTGACATAACATCTAACTTTTTTCTCCCGCGATGTTTATGAGAACATTCGGCAAAACTTTGTTTCCCGGTGTTGCCGAGGAGCAAAGACAGGTCGATGGCTCTGTTTAGTTTCAAAGTGCTTTTTACCATCTCAGGGGTGAGTACAGTCTGTACTCACCCCTGAAGATGTGAATTACACGAAAGCGCTTGGGAACTTTGTGTTTTCTTCTTTCCTTGTGGTTACAGCATATACCTGGATCACGCGCAACTACAGTGATTTACTTGTATATATATATATATATATATATATATATATATATATATATATATATATATATATATATATATATATATATATATATATATATATATATACATATATACATATATACATACAGAGAGAGGCTTAAATATACAGGGTGACCTTAAAAACATGAGATCAGGTCATATTGATGTCATCCACTAATCTCCACACCAACACACACGTAGAGGAGCTTAAGAGAACATAAGAACTTAAGAAAATAAGGAGTCTGCAATAGGCCGGTTGACCTGTGCATGGCAGCTCCTGTCGAGAGTTACTACCACTCTCTATCATCTATGAATCTATCTAGCCTCCTTTTGAAACTTTCCAGAGTTCCCGCACTTACTACAAAGTTGCTAAGCTTGTTCCACTCGTCCACCACCCTATTTGTGAACCAGTTTCTTCCTATCTCCCTCCTAAACCTAAACTTATCCAACTTGAATCCGTTGCTCCGAGTCCTATCCTGCTCGGATAATATAAGAACTTTATCTATATCCCCTTTATTGATTCCTTTCACCCACTTAAATACTTCTATCATATCTCCCCACACTCTTCGTCTTTCTAGGGAATGCAAGTTAAGTTTCTTTAACTTATCCTGATATGGAAGGTTTCGAAGTCCTGGAATCATTTTTGTCATTCTTCGCTGCACCGACTCTAGTGAATTTATATCCATTCTATAATAGGGGCACCAGAACTGAACCGCATAATCGAGGTGCGGCCTGACTAGCGCAAAATATAGTTGCAATAAGACCTCTGCACTCTTGTTACTTACACTTCTAGATATAAAACCCAATACTCTGTTTGCCTTATTTCGAACATTAACGCACTGTTTTCTAGGCCGTAGGTCCGGGCTTACAAGTACCCCTAGGGGGTGACGTGACTAGTCAGGTCAGGTCAAAAATAAGGGACCCATTAAATAACTATCATACATCTAAATCATAGGTTTTCAAAGCATTTTTAACCTTGGGCCACTGACAAATAAATTTATGTAACATATTATCAGTTTTAAACTGACCATCACTAAGGTTTATTGATTTAAGCCTCTCTCTGTCCATGTAATCCAGTTGCCTCTGAAGATGTCTTGAATAAAGACGAAAGCTAAGGTGCTCCGTTGTTTCCCTTTTCCCGTGTGATTTTATCAAGATTTATCTTATCCACGTTTTCATTGTGGATCTACATAATATATATATATATATATATATATATATATATATATATATATATATATATATATATATATATGCAAGTAAATCACTGTGGGTGCGCGTGATCCAGGTATATGCTGATAACCAAGGAAAGAAGAAAACACGAAGTTCCCCAAGCGCTTTCGTGTACCTAATTCACATCTTCAGGGGTGAGTACAGACTGAATTACACGAAAGCGCTTGGGGAACTTCGTGTTTTCTTCTTTCCTTGTGGTTATCATTATATATATATATATATATATATATATATATATATATATATATATATATATATCTATATATCTATATATATATCTATATATATATCTATATCTATATCTATATCTATATATATATATATCTATATATATATATCTATATATATATCTATATCTATATCTATATCTATATCTATATATATATATCTATATATATATATCTATATCTATATCTATATCTATATCTATATCTATATCTATATATCTATATCTATATCATATATCTATATCTATATATATATATATATATATATATATATATATATATATATATATATATATATATATATATATATATATATATATATATATATATATATATATATATATATATATATATCAATATTGGTAAACCGCATGATGATTCAATCAAGGTTAGACCAAGTTTAGGGAACGCTAAAATTATATAAATTTATGTTTTTTTTTGTGAGTGGATTTGACTACAAGCGGCATAATTCCTATACCGTCATTCTCGCTCAGATTTTTCACCTGAAAACTGAGATCTGAGGAAAATGGAAAGTACCAGAGCTCTCGGGTAAGTTTTGAAGGCATTTCGAGTCCAATTGAGGTTTTATAATATTTATTATTGAATGGCATTGATTTTACTTTTAAAAATATTTGGAACAATTGTAACTGATTTTAATGCAAATATACACAGATATAATCCTTAGAATATTTTACATACATACAAATGAAAATTACATAACATTTCATTTTACTTTTGTTTACATCCAGTGAGCGAAGGCAAGCATAGATTCTCAAGTCTCCTGAATTATTTATAAAAGGGACTCTGAAACTTCCTTTGTTGATAAATTGAAGGAATGCTGAGTGTTGTAGGATTTCAGACATCCATTATATCTCAAGAAAAGCTTAAAGCGACAATGACGATGTTGATGCCTGAACGGTGCAGAATCGTCCATAGCAAACTGCTTTTTTAATTTATCATTTCACCAGTTATCAGCTTACTAGAGTACCCGGAGGAAACCTGTGATGTTTGGTAGGGTCACACTGGATAACACCCTTCCCACTATGTCCAGAGCAAGGAAATATATATATAAGCCGAACCAGAACCGAAACCCAAGAGCATGGCAGTAGAGATACCCAATACCACCAACACAAGACTGAATACTTCACGGTATCTACCACAAGGAAAAAGAAGTATGTAACCCACGAATGGAAGGTATGATACCATTTCTTTTAGTCATTGCGCTGCAGGTAGCCTGGCTCTCACCACGCCTATGACGGCATGATGTCGCTTTTTACCTTTACTTTTACCCTCTTAGCCACTGATCGAGCCACTCAGGCGGTCGGACACGTCTCTGTTACGCACTGTTTGCAAGTACTGGACATGCACTGACTCCTGAATATATCTGAACGCACTCTTTCTGGAAACTGAGATAATTCCACCTCCAATACTTTTCAGGATTATTGCCTTGTTTGCCCTACTTTAAGGAAATATCACTAATCACAATATGTATTTGATAATTTAGATGTACTTCTGGCACAAGTTACGCTCCCCGTAAATTGATGGATACTAGATGAAAATGTCTTGTGGTCCCCCTTAAGTTTGCCGCCCCTTGTTCCCAAGTTATTAAAATGAAAAAGAACTAAAACACCAAGTGAGTCATTTAGATGGATTCTCCCATCTTCAGTTATGGAGCGTATTTGATGCTGGAGAATACATTTTTTTATGCCAAATTATTTTAAATTTAAATAAGTATATTTGCACTGTGTGTATTTGCACTCTGTGTACTCGTACATTGTGTATCTGCACTGCCTGTGAACATTGTCTGAGTATCTGCACTGTTTGTGTACATTGTGTACCTGCTGAACCAATGTGAACTTTCATGATTTTACTACCGGTATCTATCTATTTATCTATCTTTATCTCGCTATCTATCTACAGCTATAAGATTATGTTCCCATTCCTTCAGGAAATAAATGCTTGGTGAGCCGTGGCAGGTTGTGAGGTGGGTAATGACCGTATGATCACAGGTAAGACGACCTTGGTCTAACCTGTGTTGTATTCGCCTCTCACACCCACACCATAACAACTGGCCCGGATTCTCCAAGACTACTACTCTAATATTTATCCCCAACTGGAGGTGTAAGAGTGTATCTAACGGGCTTGATTCAGCTACGACACCCAGTTGGCGGCCAATGTGGTGTCGAAATTGCACCGAGAGAATTTCAACTCAAGTCGTAAGATGTGTGTTATCCCCGAAATTGGTCGATTTGTAGTTAAGAAGGGCGTAAAGAAACAGCGGTGTGTGATAATAAAACCAACAAATGAATGAAAAACAAATGATAGTTTATATTCAATTTTCAGAGGATATACATTTCTGAAACACACACACACACACACACACACGCACACACAGTGGAACCAATAACTATACTCGAAAGACGGCGATTAAGTTAAATTGCTTGTAGTTGCTAACAATCGTTGCCGTCTCAGGATTCAGCAACATTAGGTCAACGAAAATGATAAATTTCATCGTTGTGCAGTTGTTAACCGTTTTCTTGTTAATTACACCTACAGTACTCGACGTGCATGTATGTACTTAACCGAATCATAACCGGGTAATATATCGCAGATCCGGTGGCGAATCAAGGGAGAAAATGTGAATATTAAGAAACGACATATAGGGAGTGTGGCTCCGCCGGAATTTATGTTTCAATGAATGGGTTAATTATATTTAGGCAATTTGACACATGATAGCCGACAAAGACACCAGATGCTTATTTCCAGTACAGGGGAGGTCCTTTAGTTTAAATGACACTGGTGTTCCCAGGAGGTCATCCATCCAAATACTAACCAGACACAACGTTGTTTGACTTAGATCATCGAACGAGGAGCGGTGTTCTCGACGTAGTATTGGGCACCGCTATCTCAACGTTTGCCGAAGTGAGTCTTAGTGGGAGGTCTCGGCCTGCTCATACTTAATTCTTGACTATTTAGTGGTTCTTATTTGTCAGTACTAATATATATGTAGAACGTTCATTTAATGCAAGTTAGGTTACATTTAACCATTTATTTCATATCCCATCCCCCCTCACGGTCCTGGAATACGAGGTTGCAGAACACTAAATCTTCCACTGGACACTTTTGATTATTACGCCATAATTTAGCTAGTGAACAGTTAATCGAAATGTAAGTCATAGATGCATTACTGGCGGACATGGAAATGAAACTAGTGTTTACAGTATAGTATTTTGGTAAGTCAACTTGTGTTTCATGTCAAATCAAGAAACAACATTATCAACTGCATCATTACGATTATCAATGACT
This sequence comes from Homarus americanus, assembly GCF_018991925.1. Lineage (NCBI taxonomy): Eukaryota > Metazoa > Arthropoda > Malacostraca > Decapoda > Nephropidae > Homarus > Homarus americanus. The sequence continues at coordinate 8,592,832 of NW_024734940.1, read as the reverse complement.
TTTTAAAAATTTGATATCTGAATGTACTTACAGTTAGCGACTTCGGTGTTAGAACTGCGCAAAAAATGACGTAGTGATTACTTAGGAAACGACAAGTATAGGAATTAGCCTCTTTTCGGCGCTTCGGTGAATCAACAAATAATCATGATTGTATTACGCCTTGCAGGGACGAGCCACTGATATTGTCAAACATGAACACAGTAAAGAGTATAATGATTATATCACTCAGTGGTTTGTTCCTGCTACACTCAGTTATAGTTCAGCGATGGTTTTTCTCTATCTCAATAAGGCTGCGAACTCTGCCTACTTGTTGTTTAAGTAAATTCAAAGTATATTTTTCACTGTCTGACCCATTTGCAAGTACATTCTGTCAACATATTTTATAAACAAAACCCACACATACTACTGTACTGTACAATACATTTTTATACTGTACACTACATCATGTTGACTTAATTTCAAAGATTAGTTTTTCTTTCGATATTTTTACCCCAACTTTCAACCAATAATTTTTGTTTCCTAGTCATTCAGTATTTTTGAAAGTTTTCACTTAATAATTTCCATATTTTTCATTCAAGGATTTAAAAATAATAATAATTTTAAATTTGTATTTATTTTTTTACTTTATATGCATTTTCTCTCAATATTTTCTAAGTAAATAGTTTTATTTAATGCCAGATAAATATTTGTCTTTAAAGGCAAATTTAAACTGAATTCCAAAAGTTTTATTAGACATACTCAGTTTAGCGCTGCCAATAGATAGGTTTGTTTTCATCAGTATATTAAAATATAGATAAAATAATGATGAGAAGATAAAAAAAATAACATCACACAGACAAAACCAACTTAAAAAAACAAAAAACACTCCAAACCGAAAACCTGAAATACGAGTTAATGATAATTTTGGTAGTGTGGGTCTAGGTTCATGTTCGTCAGATCTCCTGAGGTCGTGCTTACCTCGACCATTCTTATTGTATTTTTTTATACATCCTGCGCCTTATTAAAATAAACATAATACTGGAGAACATAATGGAGATATTTTCAGTGGCGGATCAAGAGTTACTTATGGTTTTAGCGATTATGTAAAGTTATAACGTGAACTAGTAAAAACAAGTTTATTTTTGGGTGATGCCGTGACTTTTGACTTAGGATCGTACCTCATTATGAAGGACTCATCCATAAGGATCACCATGAAGGACTCACCCATAAGGATCACCATGAAGGACTCACCCATAAGGATCACCATGAAGGACTCATCCATAAGGATCACCATGAAGGACTCACCCATAAGGATCACCACGAAGGACTCACCCATAAGGATCACCATGAAGGACTCATCCATAAGGACCACCATGAAGGACTCACCCATAAGGATCACCATGAAGGACTCACCCATAAGGATCACCATGGAAGGACTCACCCATAGGATCACCATGAAGGACTCACCCATAAGGATCACCATGAAGGACTCACCCATAAGGATCACCATGAAGGACTCACCCATGGGATCACCATAAGGACTCATCCATAAGGATCACCATGAAGGACTCACCCATAAGGATCACCATGAAGGACTCATCCATAAGGATCACCATGAAGGACTCACCCATAAGGATCACCATGAAGGACTCATCCATAAGGATCACCACGAAGGACTCACCCATAAGGATCACCATGAAGGACTCACCCATAAGGATCACCATGAAGGACTCATCCATAAGGACCACCATGAAGGACTCACCCATAAGGATCACCATGAAGGACTCACCCATAAGGATCACCAGGGTCGACGGAGGGAGGGACGTAGTAGCCGACGTGGAAGGAGGTGCGGGAGAGCTGCGGGAGGGGCACCGTGGGGCACTGGGGCGGCAGGAGGGTCCTATTGTCCACCTTCTTCTGCAGGACGCCGACTGTTGGGGCACCCGCCACCCCAACGGTGCTGAAGGGGCTGGGGTAGTGCTGGTGGAGGCTGCCGTAGGTGTTGGTGCTCCAGCTGGTGTGGGTGGTGGGTGGCTGGCCTAGACACATCAGGGATGGCGGCGGAGGAGGTGGCGGTGGCTGTGGTGGCGGCGGCTGTCGCGGCAAGCAAGGAAGGGGCTGCAGGGGCAGCACCTGACAAGGCTCCCCACCCATCATCACCCGCGCCCCCAGTGACATACTTCCTCCGCCCGACGATAGCAGTTTGAGGGCCGAAGTTACGTCGCCTACACCGTCCACTACCCACTCCAACCACCACACTTTACAAGGTTGACCTCAAGGCCGCACCTACTCCTGGTGGAGGCTCCCACACTCGAATTAACACAGTCTTTCAGTCAGGACACCGTACACTATGGCACAACCTCACTCAGAGTCTCTACCAGAACCTCACCACCAGATCAGATCTTGTGGCCAACGATCAAAACACCTTAATGGAATCATCGATGAAGTGGGTTGGGAATTTTGCCTTTGGCACTGTGAACAATCCTCGTAACTGAAGATGCAAGAATGTTCCTCACTAGATAACTCTTGGTGAAACAAATATAATCTCCAGAAATAAATTTCGTCTAGATATGTTCACTTAATACCAAACAAAACTAATACACTTTCTCCAGACACATTTTATATCATGGCTCCTGGCTATCGTGGCTCTTGGCTACCGTGATTCCTGGCTATCGTGACTCCTGACTACCGTGGCTACTGGCTACCGTGACTCTTGCCTATCATGGCGCTTTCCTACCGTGGCTCCTCGCTATCGTAACTCTTGCTTATCGTGGCTTCTGCCTACCGTGGCTCCTGGCTACTGTAGTTTCTGGCTATCGTAGCTCTTGCTTATCGTAGCTGCTGCCTACCGTGGCACCTGGCTATCTTGGCTCCTGCCTACCGTGGCTTCTGGCTACCGTGGCTCCTGCCTGGTGCCGAGTGAACGCATCCATCTTAGACTCACGACGTACATTAGCTGCTCTAGTTATGGACATTATATTTTATGTTTCAGCTCAAGTTAACGAGATAGACGCATTCTTGCACTTTAGTTACGAGGATTATTGACAGTACAAACCTCTGAGAATCCGGACACAAGCTGTACTGAAGACGATCCGGCTGCTTCCTCAACTGGGTGGGGCTGCCGGCCTCATACACTTGTCAACGTTGCGGAATATAAACACGGCGTGGAACACCCTTACGCGTAAACGGCACCACACTCACACGTTCAGGTATAAATTCTCCCTAGAACCGTCAGGATAAGAAGCTGGAGGAGCAGACGGAGGCGGTGAAGACGAGGAGTGTCAAAACCTCGTCTCGTGTGGAGTGAAGTTTCCAGACATATTGGCTGGTGAGGTGATAGGGCAGAGGGAGTCTGGAGCGGCCGTGTTGACGATAACCACGATAACAGAAGAATGACAGAGAGAGGTGTGTGTGTGTGTGTGTGTGTGCAAACGGTGATCCCTCCTTTCATAATACTTACACACGTTTCTCGATGGAAATATAAAACAATCACATTCCCGTCCTTAGTAACTCAAATCTAACCCGAGTGTCACATAAACAAATGACCCCAAAACGATATAAACCCACAGTTTCTTTATAAACCGCACAATAAAGTTATTACATAAAGATAAAACGAAATGTTTCGCCAAGTTTCCAAACACACACTTAAAATTGTATATTTTAACCTCAATTGAACACACACACACACACACACACACACACACACACACACACTTGTAAGGTTAGCTGTATACAATTGTAGGCTATTTTACCGTCCTACCCGGCCCAATAACCACTTCCAAAAATCAACACGAAGTGGGAACTATTCTATACTGAAAGAATACTCAAGAGACCACGAGCTTAAAGACTATGCCTTCTTCCCTCAGCACTTGAATATTTGTGATGTTAATGGCAAGTTAATTCTGAGGTCGATATTTGTGTCATTTATAGCGATGTCGACCGGTGGTGTCATCTCTTACTCCAGGTGTACGGGAGGTGTCAAGTGTCATGTGGGCCAGTGTGTGTGTGTGTGTGTGTATAAAAGTGAGTTTAGACGAATTTTTTGTGTCTATGTGAATATGAATATGTGTGTGTGTGTATGTGTGTGTGTGTTTGAGTTTGAAAGTGTTTTTGTGTTTACAGGAGTTAAAATGAGTGTTTGTGCGTTTATATGTTAGGTTGAATGAGTGCTTGTGTATTTACATGTGTTTGCATGAGTATGTTTGTGTGTTTACATGTGAGTTTGAATGCGCGTGTTTGTGTGCTTACATGTGAGTTTGAATGTGTGTTTGTGTGTTTACATGTGAGTTTGAATGTGTGTGTGTGTGTTAACATGCGAGTTTGAATGCGTGTTTGTGTGTTTACATGTTAGGTTGAATGAGTGTTTGTGTGTTTACATATTAGGTTGAATGAGTGTTTGTGTGTTTACATGTTAGGTTGAATGAGCGTTTGTGTGTTTACATGTTAGGTTGAATGAGTGTTTGTATGTTTACATGTTAGGTTGAATGAGTGTTTGTGTGTTTACATGTTAGATTGAATGAGTGTGTGTGTGTTTACATGTTAGGTTGTGTGAGTGTTTGTGTGTTTACATGTTAGGTTGAATGCATGTTTGTGTGTTTACATGTTAGGTTGAATGTATGTTTGTGTGTTTACATGTTAGGTTGAATGAGTGTTTGTGTGTTTACATGTTAGGTTGAATGAGTGTTTGTGTGTTTACATGTTAGGTTGAATGAGTGTTTGTGTGTTTACATGTTAGGTTGAATGAGTGTTTGTGTGTTTACATGTTAGGTTGAATGAGTGTTTGTGTGTTTACATGTTAGGTTGAACGAGTGTTTGTGTGTTTACATGTGAGTTTGAATGAGTGTTTGTGTGTTTACATGTTAGGTTGAATGAGTGTACCAATTAATACAAGTGCACCAATTAATACCAGTGTACCAATTTACTACCAGTGCACCACCTAGAGTGAGTGCACCAAGCTACAAATGACTGGTGCTGCCTGGCCTCGTGCACTGTTTTCAAAATTCACCAATAAAAAACTCGGATATTGCTGAATTGACAGATGGTGACGTTGACTATATAATGTCCAGTTGATCAGCACTTATTGTGGGGAGCTTGGTGACGTGTGATGTGTGGTGACGTGTGATGTGTGTGGTGATGTGTTGAGATGTGTGGTGACGTGTGATGTGTAGAGATGTGTGGTGACGTGGTGATGTGCGGTAACGTGTGGAGATGTGTGGTGACGTGTGGTGTGTGGAGATGTGTGGTGGTGTGGTGACGTGTGGAGATGTGTGGTGACACGTGTGATGTGCGGTGACTTGTGATGTGTGGTGACGTGCGATGTGTGGTTAGGTGGGGTGATGTATGGTGATGTGTGGAGCTCGATGGTAGTGTGGGTAGCCTATAATGATGTAATGTGTAAAATAGCTTACTTAAATATGATATCATCGCAGCTCTTAAATTAAATGGTTAATTACCTGTCCTAATGGGTTAATTGAAGGCTTTCGACAGTGTACCTCAAGAAAGGCTGGAAATTAAATTGGAAGGGTACGGGATTCGGGGTTAGTATCCTAGTGTGGATCAGAGACTTCCTGCATAACCGCAAACAGTGCGTGGTGATTAATGGTACGAAATCGTCATGTGTACCCGTCACAAGCGGGGTACCACAGGGCAGTGTATTGGGTCCGTTGTTGTTTGTCTGCTATATTAATGATATGCCAGAAGCTATACACTCCTCCATACAAATGTTTGCGGACGATGTCAATTTATTTGGGGAAATTAAGAACCAAACAGACTGTGAAGAGTTGCATAAATATATCTATGAGCTTCAAGAATGATCGAGGAAATGGCTGCTTAACATTCAATGTCACGAATTGCAGAAGCATGCACCTGGGTCGCTCCAATACTAAGGAGGCATATCACATGTCCCAACAGTATGAAGAGACTGCAATAATTGAGACCGAATGTGAAAAGGACCTGGGTGTGTATGTCGACAATAAACTTAAGTTCTCGGGCCATTGTGAGAAGAAGGTGAATCGGGGAACGAAACTAGTAGGTTTTATAAGAAGGTCGTTCAGATATCTAGATCGTCCGTCCCTCGTAACGATCTTCAAGAGTGAGGTGCTTCCCCGTCTGGTCCCCGAGATATACTAGGGACTGTCAGTTGATTGAAAATGTCCAAAGGAGGGCCACCATACTGGTGCCAGCACTTCGGCACCTCAGCTACCCTGAGAGATTAGAGCGCCTGCAATTGCCTAGCTTACACTACAGACGGGCGAGGGGGGACCTAATTGAGGTGTATAAACATCTCAAAGGGCACTACTCAGCCGAGTGTCCATACTTGGAGCTGGCGGACGCTCGCCCCACAAGGGGTCACAGCTCAAGGTTGAAGAAGCCACAAGTACAGAAAACCGTGAGGGCAAACTTTTTCGGAGAGAGAATTGTGAACTCTTGGAACAATCTGCCAGAGAGCGTTGTGACGGCACCGAGTGTGAGCTCTTTCAAGACCAGACTTGACCAACACTGGAGCAGATTCCGATACATTCAGGAGCCGGTGCATGCCCAGTACTTACCAAGAGTGCGTAACAGAGACGTGACCGATCGCCCAAGTTGCTAACGAGCCGATCAGTGGTGAACAGGATAACAGTAAAAAGTAAAAAACTAAAGAGCTTTGTGGACATATAGATAGATGGAATGAAGGGCGAAGGGTGGATTGCATTTGTCCTGCCACTGTTTATGAGAGCAGCTGGAAACATTTATCAAAGCGTTAAAGATAGCAATTAATTATGGTTTACATCTCCAAGACATAAGGTTATTTAATTGTTAAAAAAAACAACAACGTTAAGTGTAGTAATTCATGAGTAAGATTACATGGCTATTAGGTCGGGTAATTAGTGAGACAGGTATGAGAGGACAGGTTAACTGTTTATTTTTATAAGAATCAGGATGCTCCTCCTATTCTCTGTTATGGGGGGTAGGTTTAATTTAGTTTGGCTAGGTTAGGTTAAATTTGGGTAGGTTAGGTTAAGCTTGGATAGGTTTCGTTAGGTTAGGTTATATTAGGTTAAGATAAGTTTGATTAGGCTAGGTTAGACGGTGAGGTTGGATTAAACCGTTAGACGGTGAGGTTAGGATAAGTCAGGTTGGGTTTGACCGTTAGACGGTGAGGATAGGGTAGGTCAGGTCCATACCCAGAGCTGGCGGACGCTTGCCCACATGGGGTCACACCTCAAGGTTGAAGAAGCCACGAGTCCAGAAAACTGTGAGGGCAAACTTTTTCGGAGAGAGAATTAGAACTCTTGGAACAATTTGCCAGAGAGCGTTGTGATGGCACCGAGTGTGAGCTCTTTCAAGACCAGACTTGACCAACACTGGAGCAGGTTCAGATACATTCAGGAGCCAGTGCATGCCCAGTACTTACCAACAGTGCGTAACAGAGACGTGACCGATCGCCAGTGACTAACGAGCCGATCAGTGGTGAAAAGGATAATAGTAAAGCTAAAAAAGATTAAGACAACAAGGTTGGGTTAGACGAAGAGGTTAGGTTATGTTAAATGGGGAGGTTAGTTGTTAGAAGGTGAGGTTAGGTTAGACAGTGGGGTTACGTTAGGTTAAACGGTGAGGATGCCACAAACGGGTGGCCATGACTCACGGTAAGCGAGCGGCGGCACCGTAAGCCAACAGGACAGGTTTGGCGGACAGTGGGGAGTACAGGGAGTGATACAGTGCCGCCTCTTGCCTCTTTGTCTCCCTCCACCCTCTACCTGGCCCTCTCACACCATATACAGCACCACCTTGCCTTCTCACACCACCTACAGCTACATCTGGCCCTCTCACACCACCTGGCCCTCTCACAGCACCACCTGGCCCTCTCACAGCATCACCTGGCTCTTCACAGCACCACCTGGCCCTCTCACAGCACCAACTGGCCCTCTCACAGCACCACCTGGCCCTCTCACAGCATCACCTGGCTCTTTCACAGCACCACCTGGCCCTCTCACAGCACCCACCTGGCCCTCTCACAGCATCACCTGGCTCTTTCACAGCACCACCTGGCCCTCTCACAGCACCACCTGGCCCTCTCACCGCACTGTCTGACTCTCTTAAAACAGCACCTGGCCCTCTTACGGCACCTACAACACCACCACCTGGAAACTTCACAGTACCTGTAGCAGGGTACCTTCCCCTGATTGACGAGGTGATGGGACTGGCGGGAGGTGAGCCCAGGATGCTGAAAGCAGGCCGGGGTTGCAGGCTGGGAAGGGCAGGCTTCATTAGGCTAGCAAAAGGGACAGGTTGCTGCAGTGTGGGAGTGAAGGTCGACAGCACAGGATACCAGCAACCACCAGGACCCACCAACCCGTGAAAGCTTGCAGGAGGCGAGCAATGAGTGGTGGTGGTGATTGATGATGACGATGGTAGAGGCGGTGGGATAACGACACCACTCCTCCTCCAGAGTTCGCCCGTGTACACATCTTGAAGGGGTTGTGAGGTGTGGGTGAGGAGGAGGTGAGGTGAGGGGGGAAGGAGGGGCAGGGATGTGAGGTAAGGGCATTAGGAAGGGCTGAGGGCTGTAGGGTGAGGCACTCGGTGGGACTAAACAGGGCGCCTCCGATGTCGACTCAGATTGTGGCATCATGGTGAGGAGACAAAACAGGGGAAGACCCACTCACTCACTCGTCTAACACACGAGACTTTAAGCTTGCACTGTTGACCTGGAAAATATCACATTAATGGGTATAAGTAATTTTTATAAATATTAACGGCTATAAATTAATGTACATCAACATCAAGGGCTATATATTTACTTCTAGTACCATGGGGTATAGTTAAATAGCATTTATTATATATTTATTCCGTCATTTGCGAAAGATTATAATGTATACAAAGCTGGAATGTTCTCTGGTCAAACTGAAGCTTTTATTTGGACACTGGCTAGGACATCGCTGCGCTCACACTCACACATCTACCTGACGCTAACACAGACACAGCTACACTCAAACTAACACAGACACAGCTACACTCAAACTAACACAGACACAGCTACACTCAAACTAACACAGGTACAGCTACACTCAAACTATCATCCTAATTTTAAACTCAGATTAACACAAAAATGACTGGCCTGCGAACTACAAACTGTTTATAATTATCTTGTACAGTATTTCCGTAACACTACGCAGAAAGTTTCCCTTAACTGACACCAAACCACCATCATAACTATCACCACCACCAGGCTTGACAACGGGTGACCACACCCAAACCAACACAGACACAGCTACACTCAAATCCAACACAGACACAGCTACACTCAAACTAACACAGACACAGCTACACTCAAACTAACACAGACACAGCCACACCCAAACTACCATGCACACAGCTACACTCAAAACTAACAAAGGTACAGCTACACCTCACACTATCATCCTAATTTTAAAACCCAGATTAACACAAGTACGACTCGGCTCATGAACTACAAACCGTTTATAATTATCTTGCAGCAGTATTTCCTGTAACACTACGCAGAAAAGTTTCCTTAACCGACACCAAAACCACCATCATAACTATCACCACCACCAGGCTGATAAACGGGTGACAGGAGGGGAACAACTTACACTCCCAGGCCAGACAACGGGTAACAGGGGAGAGGGATCAACAACTTACACTCCCAGGCCACAACAACGGGTAACAGGAAGGAACAACTTATACCACAGGCCAGATACCGGCAACAGGAGGAACAACTGCATTTTCCCTGCCAGACAAAGGGTAACGGAGGAGCAACTTACACTCCCAGGCCAGACAACGGGTAACAGGAGGAACAACTTACACTCCCAGGCCAGACAACGGGTAACAGGAGGTACCAACTTACACCCCAGGCCACACAACGGGTAACAAGAGGAACAACTTACACCCCAGGCCAGACAACGGTAACAGGAGGAAATGAATTCTACACTCACAGCCAGGACAACGGGTAACAGGAGGGAACAACTTACACTCCCCAGGCTGCAGACAGCCTGCAACAGAGGGAAACAACTTACACCCCCAGGCCAGACAAACAGGTAACAGGAGGGAATGTCTCTTACACTCACAGGTGGCTGCATGCAACGGGTAACAGGAGGGAACAACTTACACCCAGGCCAGACAACGGGTAAATGTAAGAGGTGGGAACAACTTACAATTCCCCAGGCCAGACAACGGGTAACAAGAGGGAAACAACTTACACTCCCACTCACAGGCCAGACAACGGGTAACAAGGAGGGAACAACTTACACTCCCAGGCCAGACAACGGGAACAGGAGGGAACAACTACACCCAGGCCAGACAACAGGTAACAGGAGGGAACAACTTACACTCCCAGGCCAGACAACAGGTAACAGGAGGAACAACTCACAGGCCAGACAACGGGTAACAGGAGGGAACAACTACACTCACAGGCCAGACAATGGTAACAGGAGGGAACACTTACACCCCAGGCCAGACAACAGGTAACAGAGGGAACAACTACCCCAGGCCAGAACGGGTAAAGGAGGAACTTAACCCAGGCCAGACAACAGGTAACAGGAGGGAACAACTTACACTCCCAGGCCAGACAACGGGTAACAGGAGGGAAACAACTTACACTCGGCCAGACAACGGGTAACAGGAGGGAACAACTTACACTCACAGGCCAGACAATGGGTAACAGGAGGGAACAACTTACACTCCCAGGCCAGACAACAGGTAACAGGAGGGAACAACTTACACTCCCAGGCCAGACAATGGGTAACAGGAGGGAACAACTTACACCCCAGGCCAGACAACAGTAACTGAGGGAACAACTTACACCCCAGGCCAGACAACAGGTAACAGGAGGGAAACAACTTACACTCCCAGGCCAGACAACAGGTAACAGGAGGGAACAACTTACACTCCCAGGCCAGACAACGGGTAACAGGAGGAACAACTTACACTCACAGGCCAGACAACGGGTAACAGGAGGAACAACTACACTCACAGGCAAGACAATGGGAACAGGAGGAACAAATTACACTCCCAGGCCAGACAACAGGTAACAGGAGGGAACAACTTACACTCCCAGGCCAGACAACAGGTAACAGGAGGGAACAACTTACACTACAGGCCAGACAACGGGTAACAGGAGGGAACACAACGGGTAAACAAGAGGGAACAACTTACACTCCCAGGCACAGACAACGGGCAATATGAGGGAACAACTTACACTCCCAGGCCAGACAACGGGTAAATACAGGAACAACTACACTCCCAAAGCCAGACAACGGGTAAATAAAGAGGGAACAACTTACACTCCCAGGCCAGACAACGGGTAACAGGAGAACAACTTACACCCCCTGTGCCAGACAACGGGCACATGAGGAAAGCCAACACTCCCAGGCCAGACAACGGCAACAAGAGGGAACAACTTACACCCCAGGCCAGACAACGGGTAACAGGAGGAACAACTTACACCCCAGGCCAGACAACGGGTAACAGGAGGGAACAACCACACCCCAGGCCAGACACTGGGTAACATGAGGGAACAACTTGCCACCCCAGGCCAGACACAACAGGTAACAGGAGGGAACAACTTACACTCCCAGGCCAGACAACGGGTAACAGGAGGGAACAACTTACACTCCCAGGCCAGACAACGGGCAACAGGAGGGAACAACTTACACCCCACAGGCCAGACAACAGGTAACATGAGGAACAACTTACACTCCCAGGCCAGACAACAGGCTGGTGAGGGGAACAACTTACACTCCCAGGCCAGACAACTGGTAACAGGAGGGAACAACTTACACTCACAGGCCAGACAACGGGGTAAACAGGAGGGAACAACTTACACTCACAGGCCAGACAACGGGTAACAGGAGGGAACAACTTACTCCCAGGCTACACAACAGGTAACAGGAGGGAACAACTTACTCCCCACCTGTAACGTCTCACAGGCCACAACAGGTAACAATACATTCACTTATAAACAAAACATACAACTACGGTCCTCATGTTAACATACACATCCTCTAACACAGCAGGTGGCCAGGCACAGTAGTAAGGGCTGTACCTACACTAACCTTAGCATGGCCCTCCAGCACCACCAGCCCAGCCACCCTCGTCTACCGGTCGGCCTGCTCTCCCGGCTCTCCACCACACTCCCAGTTTTATATCCCACCTAAATGATTCACTCTGGTTTCATACCGCTCTTCGAAGCTTTATCCCCCGTCTATATGATTCACTTTTGGTTCATGTTATCTCATCGAAGCTTCGAGGGGAAGCTAGTTGTTGTCCCGTTCTATGGCATGGCGAATGACATGACGACCATTCGTGTAACAACTACCACCTCCAAAACCACCATCATCACAACCATTACCAACAATCACCACCACCAGGACCATCATTACTACCCCCACCAATACCATTACCACCACCACCATCCTCAGGCTCTGCTGCTTCAGCTCTCATATGGTGGTATTTAGTGTTGCTCAGCATCAGCGATTTTTTGTTATCCCGACAGCTGCTCGCTTGAATATTTCTGCCTCTTACTGCGTCACTTGTACGCCGAATTACCGTGTTTCTGTTGAATTTGTTTAAACCTTTCCATACATAGTTTTGGTTTCAATTGAAGATAGCCCCAGTTTATTTCACCTGATGATTAAATACCTTAACGCTACCTGGGGTGGTTAGCTTACCTTAAAATATATTAGATAAGAAGAAGGTTAGGTTAGGTTAGATTAGACTAAATTAGGTGAAGGTTATGATCGGTCAAGTTGGGTTTGTGTTAGTGTTAATTTTCCGTCATCAGGTGTTCCAATCGTTTTCCTCCTCCATCCTCTCTTACTTCAGTTCACAATTCTCATAACAATTAATAAGACACCAAAAGCTAATTAGTGAAGAGATGCTGAAGGCGAGCTGCGCGTGTTGGTGTGTTGCCCTGTCTGACGTCACGGCCGACAGACAAGCTAACCCATAAAACTTAAGTCATTTTACCATACTTTTACCCTTATAAAATCACTAAAAATACACAAACCTCCTCTCCTTCTTCTTTTTGTTAAACTGCGTGGGTCCTGTATCAAGGTGTATTAGTGGCATGTTTCATCTTGGTGTTTATATTGGCGAATAGATGCTTAAATTACACAACCTGGCTATGTTTAACCAATGACCACGTAACATTCTCAAAATGGCCATTATAACAAAAGTGAGTCGACCAGCTTCTAAATATTTGATCCAAAGTTCACGTCGAATGAAAGAAATACAAAAATAGAAAAAGAAAAGAAAAGAAAGAAAAGAAAAGAAAAAGGAAAGAAAGAATGTCTTAAAATCATATGGGGATGGAGATAAACACCGACAATAAGCGAGAGTAACTACTGTATTATAAACACACAAGGAAAATTTGCAGACCCAGCAGAAACTTGTTCCATCTCATGTCGGACCACCACCACCACCCCTTATCCCCACTACAACTACTATCACCGCCTACCACCACTACTATCATCACCCTTTACGCTCACTACCCACTACTACTACCACCACCCTTATCCCCACCACAACTACAACCACCATCCTGCCCTCACACAGATACCATCCCTTTCTAACTACTGTACTAACACAAGTCATCCTAGCAACTACACAAGAAATGTAAATATTGGTACCAACATCTATCTAATAAGTACAAAAACAATCAGTCACAACAGAGCCCTAACAATATACACAAAATAGAAATGATATAAAAATTGGTAAAGCTGTATACTACCCTACACATACAGTATATAATTATGAGCCTAGTGTATTTATCTCACGTACTCCAGCTGTTTACGTATTTGCGCGTGAACAGGTCGTAGCATATCATCCATTCTCGTCACACACACACACACACACACACTGAGGCAAGCAAATATATAATATACAAGTATATTTTGCGTACTCCGACTGTCCATAAACACTGCTTGGACGTTAGAGTACCGTACTGGCACTCCCCATGGGCACTTCCTGGGTATTACATTACTCACACTACACATGGACACTTCCTCGACACTGAAGTACTGTACTGGCACTACCCATGTTCACTTCCTGGGCCTTACACTGGCATTGCCCGTGGCCGTGGACACTAAGTTCTGTACTGAAACTACCCTTGGACACTTGTAGCATTACACTACTGGCGAAGGGGATAAAAGTAAAAAGTAAAGTAAAAGCCACTAACCTGCAAGAGTGACGTCAGAGTTAACGGAAAGGAGACAAGGTGGACCCTGACCAACCCTGAGGGCACGACCAATGACACTGCACTGACTCACTGACCCTGTTAATGTTACGGCCCAGCTTCCCCAGCATGTCTCACCCCCTTCCCCTAGCCTGCCCCAACCCCTTCAACCTGCTTCAACCCCTTCCAACCTGCTTCAACCCCTCACAATCTGCCTCAACCCCTTCCAACCTGCCTCAGTCCCTCCCAGCCTGCCTCAACCCCTCTCAGTCTGCCTGAATCCCTCCTAGTCTGTTTCAACCACTCCCAGCCTGTCTCAACCCCTCCCAGCCTGTCTCAACCCCTCCCAGCCTGTCTCAACCCCTCCCAGCCTGTCTCAACCCCTCCCAGCCTGTCTCAACCCCCTCACAACCTGTCTCCAACCCCTCCCAGCCTGTCTCAACCCTCCCAGCTCATCCTAACCCTCCCAGCTCATCTCAACCCCCTCCCAGCCTGTCTCAACCCTCCCAGCCTTGTCTCAACCCCTCCCAGCCTGTCTCAACCCCTCAAAGCCTGTCTCAACCCCTCAAAGCCTGTCTCCAACCCCTCTCAGCCTGTCTTGAACTTTCCTGAATTGCCTCAACCCTCCCAGCCTCAGTCTCAACCCCCTCCCAGACTGCCTCAACCTCCAGCTTGCCTCACAACCCTCCCAGACTGTCTCAACCCTTCCAGCCGATCTCCCAACTCTCCCATCCTGTCTCACCACCCTAGCCTGCTCCCAATCCCTCCCAGCCTGCCTGCAACTCCTTCCTAGCCTGCCTAAACCCTCCCAGCCTACTTCTTCAACCCCCTCCTTGCCTGTTTAAATCCTCCTGCTTATTTCAATCCCTTCCCAGACTGTCTCAACCCCTTCCAGCCTATCTCAACTCCTCCAGCCTACTCAACCCCTCACAGCCTGTCTCAACCCCCTCCCAGCCTGTCTCCAACCCCTCCCAGAACTGCCTCAACCCTTCCCAGCCTGTCTCAACCTCCCAGCCTGCTCTGAATCCCTCCCAGCCTACGTCAACCCTCCTGCCTGCTTCAATCCCTCCCAGCCTACTTCAACCCCTCCCAGCCTGCCTCAACCCCTTCAGCTTATTTCAACCCTTCATAGCCTCCCTACACACCCCCAAGCCCAGTTCAACCCCTCCCAGTCTGCCTCAACCCCACACAGCCTGCCTCAACCCCTCCCAGCCTACTTCAATTGTTCCCTGTTTTCCTCAACCCCTCTTAGCCTACTTCAACTACTCAACCCTTCCAGCCTTCTTCAACCCATCCCAACACACCTCAACCTCTCCAGGCCTGCCTCATCCCCCCTATCTGCCTGTCTTCCTGAAGAAGTAAAAAAAATGGGAATTCGTGCTCCAGGCCCATTTTGTCACCGTGCTTTATACCTTGTTTAAAAATGGTCACAGCTAACTTACAGTGTATAAGTGAATGAGTGCAAAAACCATTCACAAACTAAAAGTTTGTTACACCCTGTTTGTGAATCTTCCAAGTGCATAAACTAGGCAGGCATTTTACCCAGTTCGTGAAATAGGCAGCTAACCTAACAAAACCTAACCCAACCTAAGTTAGGAGCCCATTTCATGAACAAGGCAAAATAACTGTCCAGTTCATGCACTGGGCTACTGCAGAATTTACATATGTTCACTGATGGATACTCCATCTCAATATATACTGAAGACCTGATATTTTCAGCATTTCTGCAGCTCCTCCAGAGTTTTTTGCTATCTTTCCATTTTGTCAATTGCTCTCTTCACCCATTCTCTGTCAGTCCTTGGGCATGGTTCCTGTACTGGTTCTGCTGCTCCTGTCCCATTTGTTCTCTTCATTCATCAGTTGACTGTGGTATTTCATCCAAACATGAAGGTAAATATTAAACAACAGACATTTATAAGTTTTATATAGATCTCTCCTTTTTTGACAAACATCAAATATTTTACAATAATTCTCATTAATCATGTCACATACAGCACTTGGGTATATCTTACAACAAAAATTCTATTGGTCAGTATTATGGCTACCTATAATAGCTACTTATAGTTGAAGTCTAAAGTTTACATAAAACAAATAATCTCAAATGCTGTAAAGCAATAACAATTAGTGGTGAATGCATGTTGCCTGATACATGCATCTTTCCTTGTTTTCAAAGCTGAATGACTCACAGAGAATGAGAGATGCAAGATGACTATTTAAAGCTACATAACCAAAAATAAATGAAAGTTTAATGTTGAGAACTATGGAAGCAGAGCCATGAAGACCTTTCTTATCTGTTAACTGGGACACTTGTGTTGTGCATGCCATCAAGGCCAGTCAGGTAAACTGTCATTATATTATTAGAATTTATATATATACTGTATATTGTATACTGTATATATAAACCATAAAAATCTATTATACTATTCTGTAGGCAGTCAAATACATGCCAGGAAATGTCATTTTTAGTGCAAATTTGAAGTTATTCAAAAATATTTAGCACTTCTCATTATACTGTATCATGGTTGAAGATCATTTAAGAATTTCAGTGACACTAACACAGGAGTGAAGAATAAAAACTGGTCACTGTACTGTAGAACACATGTTACACAGCTGTAGGTGAGACACTGAAAATATACACCTGATTATCCATATTAGTAAATCTTGAACTCTATTATGCAAGTTTCCCTTATACAATACAATAGTTATGCGATTCCCTTCACAAAGTTATCAGTTCCTCCCTATTTTTAATCTTGCAAAAAATGGAAACTTAAAATATATTTATTACTTTATAGCTGATAATGAAAACCAGGAGATACAGTACAGTACTTCATTAAACACAAATACAGTATTGAATTACATTTCAATAAGAAAGCATTAGAGTACTCCCATGATTTGTCTATTCTTCCTTCTTTCTATTTGAGAATTAAAACAAATCATTTACAGATGAAGGACAAAATTGGAAAAATAGAGGTACAGTACTTAATATATCTCAGAATGAGTTACATCCATAAAAGGCACGTGATAATCAGAAATTGAAATTTGGTTCCATCAATAAAAAACCTAAGCCTTTGCATTATAACTTTCCAGTGTTCTTAAGGTATCCCAAATGTCCATAAAGTGTAGAGGTAAATGCAGATTATATTTATAAGAAATTTTTTATTAAGTACTACTGTACATACTTCTGATGTGAGTTTTAGATTCTGCCAGCATGAAGTGTAATCCAGACACCACTGTTGGGTACTATGGTGTAAGGGTTGTACAGTTTACTTTCAAATTAGAGTCTTGTGTTTAGTTATAGACCTTGACAAATAAGACCTCGTCACTTCTGTCATGTCATGGTCCTAAAGCCAGTTAATTTTATCATGTGACCTTTGACCTGGTTGCTTTTGTCATGTTGTGTCCCTTGACTAGGTTATTCGTAATGTTATGGTCCTCTACTGTATTTAAAGTTACTTCTTACTTACAAAGATATCAACCGTTAGTGTGAAATGGAGTAATTACATAACTGCTTAAACAACAATTATAGAGACAAATAATTGAGAAAGTCATAGAATATATTAAATTATGGGTGAAAATGATTACCCTGAGTTAATGAGGAAAGAGAAGGATCTGGGAGCTGTAGCTGACTAGTAAATTAAAGTTTCAAGATCATATATACACTAATGAGGTGAACTAGATGATGGGCTTGATCTGGTCATCAATTGTTCACTTAGATGATCATACAAGGGCCTGATAAGACCATATCTAGAGTATGCCAGTACAATAAGGCTTTCCCAGGAGACGAGACAGCCAGGTAACCGAGACTTTTCAGGAATGGGCGACAAAATTGACGACTGGGCAGAAAAGTTCGAGTTACAAAGACTGTCCAAGGAAGCTGAAGATCCTATCATTGGAGCACTACAGGATACTTGGGGGATATCCTCAAAATGATGCAAAAGACATGTCCTCCACCGAGGCCATATACAGTAATGGCATTACTGGGGGTCAATATTACTGTATTGTTTACCATACTGTACATCCTCTCTACATGATAAGACAAAACTTCTTACTGCACAGTGTGGACATTTGGAACACCTTACCTGACCAGCGCATTACAACTATAAACTCACTGATCTTTGAGAAAAGACTGAACAAGCAATGGACAAATCAAAGGGTCATGTTCAAGTACAGAATTGAAAAGATTATGTAAAGTCAGTTGCCTGTCAAATATGGGACGAGTAATGTTAGAGAAGCAAATAGAGCTCGAAATATACAGTAGGGGTAGTGCCTTTATCCATACTACGACTAAGTAAATATGTAGGAATTACACCTGAAGAAAAAAAGAAGACTTTCTTACAATTTTACTCTTTCCAGCTTTTTAACTAAGAAATTATTTTAATGGAGCTCAGTAAGTTCAGGAACTCTTATATTCCTTTCTGAACTTCCCCACCGATACCATTGTTGTGCACAAGTTATGATTAATTCCTGGTTTACAAAGTGATAGGAAGAAGTGCGGCTGCTGATAAAGTATATATTTTCCTGCCATCACTACCATAAGTTAAGGTTTACCCAGGTCAAGAGAGATGTTACAGGTCAATGATTTATGTATCTTACACCAAATTAAATTAAATGTATTAATTGTTCAGTATCCAACAAATAATGATCTTCCTGTTAATTATACACTGCAAAGGATAAACCCTTGTATCTTAGGCAGTCAAGCAGCTACAGCATGAGTGGTGCACATTTTCTCTGATATACAGTTTACTGCTGCACCAAAGAGCAAAATCATAATATACTCCAAAGACTGCGGTTAATATTAAAATCTGTAATACTTCTATCATCATTTTTTTAACCTGACATCTACAAAAAATAAATAAATAAATAAAAAGAAAAGAGTATGTTCTGATAGAGAGAAAGCAGTCAGTGTTTTGTAGTTCACTGTGTTCAGAAAAGTAAACAGCAATGAAACATCTCCAAAAGACACAAAAAATATGTAAAGTTATACCCTCAGAAGTTCATCACCATGAGAGTAATTGTAATATCTCTGTTGAAGAATTGATTATGTTAGACTGACAGTGTATGAGGTTACTGATATAAATGAGAGCACATGTTATCCCTGTTACAGTAGCAGAGGATTTTTACTAATTCTCCAAACATGTGGCACAGTGAATCCAAAGAAATACAGGTAAGTACATTTTGAGATATACTCAGACAGGTAAACACATAGAACCCCTTATAAATATGATATATAAAAATATGATTAATTTATGTACAGTACACATTTTTCATACACAAAATGTACCTGGTTTCACCATAAATACAATAAAGCACTGCACTTATGGTGAAAAGTAAAAATAATAATAAAAGGTTAGGTCGTATGACCAATAACTTCAATGTCTTTGTTTATGCATTTCGTGTACAGCCGTATGTTCTACTAGCGCACAACAAGTCAGTACAGTACGTCCAATAAAAGCAAGCGTACACTTCCTACACATACACTGACAACATGTCACTTAAATTATTCTCTGCAAACTTCCTTCCTAACATGTACTGGTAAACCATATTTAGCAAAAGCTTCATAATATTTCTATGTGCCCTTAAAAATACATCTAAAATATGTGGTAGGCACATCCAGCAAATGAGAGCCAATGCAGCTCCTATACAAATTATCCTACAAAGGAATACACAGTTTGTTCAGTATATATATTAAGTGATGTCATTAGAAGTTGGCAGCCAGCAAATTTATCACCTACAGTACTTCTAATTCCTTGCTGGCTCTGAGTTGACCATAATATAGTTTAAGTACAAAAATGATGTACACAGTAAAAAAAAGTACCGCACGGATTACGTGCGAAACAATATGACACCACGGACGAGGGATAGTGGAATATGCGTGGGCTTGGTATATTGTGCCTTTTAAGATAAATAATGTAAAGGTGTTGATGATATTATGCCAGTCCTATGGGAAGTAACTAATGTGGCCCTACCATAGGTAAATGGAAACCTTTGCCATACAGGCATGCATACCAACCCTCCTGACACATCAGGTGATGTATGGATCATTAAGGAAGTCAGCAGACCCCCACCTGCACGATACTTTTTTCCTATGTATACAATAAAGCTTTTTCTCCATCACATGGAAGTGTACCAACAGCCCACAATACAGTGATGCTTGATGGACATTTTTCAGTAGTCAATGAGACAACACCAACAGCTGTAATTCTAATGACATCCCAACATATCCATTACAATATAGGAAAGAAAATCTATCACAACGCACATCTCACAATCCCATCACAACATGCCTCCTATCACATTGCACATACAGTACACCAACAAAATTATTCTAAATCATTATACACCTGTCTAGTAGCTAACAAACTGTTTGAACAAAGGAACATTACTGAAACAACATTAAACTAGTAAATTCTTTGACAAACAAATAACTTTCTTATGAAAATATATCATAAAATTAAATATTAAAAATATTTTATACAAATATGTACTTAAGTGGCTGAGGATTCTTGTCAACACACAAGAATGTTTAGAGAGACCTTTGTCCATTATATACGGCAAGTATTTCAACTTGAAGTACATAACTAGATTTTACACCTATTTTGTAAAAGGAACAAAAAAATATTATGATTAAAACATTTTATGCTTGGAATATTAAAGCAGATAATATAGTCCCTGTTCCACCTTCATGCATATTATTCACACAAGATAACATAAATATCTTGGATGTTATTATCTACAGTATAACAGAATTGTGTTATGTGACACAGTACTTACATTACTTTCTTGAAAATTGTGTTGTTAGAAGAAAAGGAGTACCAGATAAATGAAAAACATATAGCAGTATATTATAGAATGATAATATAAAATATTCTCCCACTATAAAGAATAAATTATCACGGCATATATCAACTTCTTATATCGTCTAGACTGTTGCCTAGTTTATCGTTCAATTAATACCAATATGTGAAGAAGTAAATTATATTGGAAAACTTAAAAGGAATTGAATATGAAATGGAAGAATGAGTTGTAATATGCCTGAAGAACATCAAACTAAATTTCACACACTTATATAACAGAGTAATTAGTGTACAGCAGGTGTAGTAACTAGTGTATAGTAAGTGTGGTAACTAGTGTACAGGGTGTCCCCGGGTTATGAACAAGTTCCATTCCTGAGGATGTTCTTAAGCTGGAAATGTACGTAAGTCGGAACACATGCTATGTGCACACTTTACTTACAGAACAATGTTTAAAATCCCACTATATCATAGCCTAAGTCCTTATATACATCTAAAATCACTTAATTTAAGACAAAAAAGAAATAGAATGATAAAATACAGTAAATGAAAGTAAAAAATAAGTCATCAAGTAAGTAAAATACAGTACTGTAAATTTAAAGATTAACCTCGTTCGTATTGGCGGGCATTAGAAAGCTGGGGACCCCCTTTATACTAAGCGAATGTAGTAACTAATGTATAGCAAGTGTATAGTTGGTGTATAGTTTAGTGTATAGTTGGTGTATAGTTTAGTGTACAGTTGTACCCCACTTAACGCGGTCAATAGAACCCAGAGGGTCCCGCGTTAAGTGAAATCCGCGTTAAGTGAACAACAGAACATATGGGATTAATTCCAATAGAAACCAGCCCGACCCCCAAACTCCACTTTTTGAAGACACATAACTATGTTGTAGTAAAAATAACATCTTAATTTTATGATAGTACATGCACACAATTAATACTTAAGAGAAATAGAGAAATACAGTCGCCAAGTTAATGTCCATTCAAATAATGGACTCAACTCCCTCCCCCTCTTCTCACACTACACTGCTGGCTCTTCCCTCTCTGAGAAATTTTTGGGGGAAAACCACTAAATTTTAATAAATAATACCTCAAACTAAAGTTAGGATAATACAATTGACATTGCTGGATTCCTTGTAAGACCAGGAATATTTTGAATATAAATGTCATATATTTTGCACAAAAGATAACATATTTACTAGAGAAAACATTTTATCTAAAATTTGTATGTCTAATGCAAAATATATGATGTTTATATTCAAAATGATCACCAAATTATAAGAATTCCAGCAATGTAAATTATATTCTGGCCGGGTAATTTGTATGAATTTATGAGCTAAAACAGGCAGTCAGGCAGGGTGGCGGGTGGGGCAAATCTAAAAATAGCGTCTCGAGCCGGACACTCACCGCGTATATGTGGAAAAATCCGTGTTAAGTGAAAGTTCAGCTCTGGCGAGGCACGCTTAAACGCGTGAAATGAAACGCGTTAAGGCGGGGTATTGTGTATAGTTGGTGCAGTAGTGTATAGTAGGTGTAGTAACTAGTGTATAGTAGGTGTAGTAACTAGTGTATAGTAGGTGTAGTAACTAGTGTATAGTAGGTGTAGTAACTAGTGTATAGTAGGTGTAGTAACTAATGTATAGCAGGTGTATCAACTTGCATAAAGGTGTATGTATAAGAAAAAATAATCTTACAAGAAAAATACTGATTTGTGTCTTGTAACTACTATACGTATTGGCTGAATTATACTGTTTTAAATTATTTACAATTATACCTATGCAGATATAGGCCTTAACTTCTTATCTGTTTACACTTTCATATATATATATATATATATATATATATATATATATATATATATATATATATATATATATATATATATATATATATATATATATATATATATATATATTGTATATATAAACTGAGCAGCCTTGTGATGTTTTCTGGGCTAAAAAATAAAAGTTTTCTAAATCATTATCAAAGACAGAAAAGCAAATCTGTGATGCAGTCAGTCCCACCTCTCACCTTAATATCTTCCATCACTATTTTACACTCACCAGGAAAATAGTTCCCTTGTAGCAGCTGCTTCTTACATAAGTTCATTTAATCATATCCAAAAACTTCTTTATAATCCCTATAAAGGCTGGTGATTATCTATAATGTAGTCCACCATAAATGGTCAACCTGTATATCCTACGTAAGTACATACTGTACTCTTACGCTTAACACATGCAGACCAAAATAACATGATTCAAATAAATGCAATACCAATGACTTACAGTATTAAGATGCCTGCTTATATGGTAAACGTTATTAAAAATTTGCATAACAAAGTGTGCAGTAAATTCTTTCAATCATATTAAATTCTTTCAATCATATTTCTGTAGCAGAGTTATTGTTGCATCTTATGTTAAAAAGACGTTAGCAAAATATATGTAATGAGTATTTCCTTCTTACTTATAGTCCCAATATAAGTACAGTACAGTACAGTACAGTACAGTACAGTACAGTACAGTACAGTACAATACAGTACAATACAGTACAATACAGTACAGTAGAATACAGTACAGTACAGTAGAATACAGCACAGTACAGTATAGGGTACATCCACAATGGAAACGTGGATAAGATAAATCTTGATATTGTTGTATACCGTACTGTACAGTCATCCCTTGGTTATCACGCCTAATTGGGACCGCGCCGAGTGCATGATAACGAAAAACGCGATAACGAAAGTACAGAACCTATGGGATTTATTCTAATTGATTCCAGGCACCCAAGACCCAACCCCAATTTCCCCATTTTATGACCATTTAGACCCACTAAAGATATAGATAATGTTATGGTAAGTATCAGAAACACACATACAGGTAGGCATGGCTAGGTTTATTACAAAGTGATGAAAAGGGTATGCTCAATACTGTAGTCCACAAAATTTGTAGCTATGCTTTCTTTATTTGAGTCCCCCGTCTGAGGAGTCCGTTTTCTACATTGCGTCAGGACGCCTGAGTCCTCCGTTTTCTCTAAATCTTTGAGTGCACCCGAGACTTCGTTATTCCTTAGTAATGACACAGAATTTGAAGTTGCAACTGGGATTGCAATTGTTGAGGCAACTTAGATATGTCTGATTACAGTTGGAACATTCAAGATCCATTGTGAGTAATGTTGAAAGCTTCAACTGTCTTTATGGTTGGTAAAACTTGTCAAGTAAGTGAGTGTCAAGTCTGTTAGTATGAGTGGCATGTGTGAGTGCTTGTGTTTGTACAACTGCTTTCAAGTTTTGTTACCTCCACCCATTTTCATCCAGCAAATGTGTTATTGTCAATTTGTAGGTGAAAGATTTTATCCTCAATAGATGTAGGTGAAGCAAGGGGGTAACAATACACCTGGAGGCAACTGTGTGATAACTAAATTCTCGGCCTGAGAAATGCGCTATAACAGCAGGTGTGCAGATTTTGATGGAGGCTTGATAACAAAAATTGTGATAACCAAGTGCACTATAACCAAGGGATGACTGTATACAGTATTCTGCAAGGATATTTTACTCTGGCTAAAAATGTACTGTACATATACTGGTTAGTTAATTAATACACTACAACAGTACTTCAAAATTCTACTGTTAACATTACATTCCTTCCCTCCTAAACTTGTTAATAAAAAAATGGTAAAACAGTGTGTAACATATTCACTGCTTTGCTGGGCAAGGCTGGTCCACCATGTGTAGTGTTGTCAAGACTTCTATCCAGCGTACCAGGAATAGTAACACATCAGTGTCGTTACTCTTGATTTCATGTTCGGATCCTGACAACTGACTATGGCTTTCATCCTATTGGAGAAAATGTACATAAGAGTAAAGTTTATGGGTAATAGATAATAAATAAATAAAATTGCCAGTACTGTTCCTTGGGAATTCTTATTAGAACTTAAGTGTGCACAGTATATTCATTGGTACAGTAGAAGGATTTCTTACCTGTCTGAGCACCAATAATATAGATTGATCTTTTAATTCTGGCTGATGCAGAAGGTTCCTCACCGCAACCTTCCAGCTGATGTCCCAGCCGCCCCATATACTGCAGCGCTCCAGCTTGAAGATGTGTCTGTTGGTATGAATTTAATGAAAACCAAAGACTGAAGAGCACACACATTGTACACTGATTTCTTCTAATACAGGTATCCCTTGAGATACGAATGGGTTAGGTAAAAAAAAAAAAAAATCGTTAGGTGAATTTTTGTATCTCTAATAGGGTTTGGTTCCCCATTGACAAAAATACCCCAATATCACACCCAAAAACATGAAATCGGTTCACAAATAAGAAAAAAGCCTACAGAAGTACAGTAATGATAAATAGTAATAACTTCTGTACTGTAATTTACTACTTAACACATTATAAACATTAATAAAATACAATCTAGATAAAATATGCAGCTAAAATTATTAAGGAAAAGCTGTATCAAAGTTTAACATAGCCACCAGCAGCGCCGTTTGCATAGATGCTGGCTACTTCAAGCACGGCCACTCTCAAACATTGCCACAGCAACCAGTTTGGTCACCTCTGATGACTCACAACACTCTTTCCCTGCTCTCACGCACAAAGAAATGTTTATTCCCTTTGTTTTTGACCTATTCTTTTTTTTTTCCTTTTATTCTCTTCGCCACTAATCGGCTCGTTAGCTGGTTGGGCGGTTGCTCACGTCTCTGATACACATTTTTGACAGATACTGTGCATGCACTGGCGCCTGAATATATCTGAACCTGCTCTAGTGTTGGTCAAGTCTGGCCTTGAATGAGCTCACACTCAGTGCCGTCACAACACTCTCTGGCAGATTGTGCCAAGAGTTCACAATTCTCACTCCGAAATTTGCCGTCACAGTTTTCTAGACTTGAGGCTTCTTCAACCTTGAGCTGTGACCCCTTGTGAGGCGGACGTCCGCCAGCTCCAGGTATGTACAGTCAACCGAGTAGTGCCCCCTCAGATGTTAATACAATTCGATTAGGTCACCCCTCACCTGTCTGTAGTATCAGCTAGGTAGTTGTAGGCGCTCCAATCTCTCTGGGCAATTGAGATTCCGTAGAGCAGGCACCAGTCTGGTGGCCCTCCTTTGGACATTTCCAATCAACTGACAGTCAATAGCATAACTCAGTGACCAGATGGGGAAGCACCTCACTCTTAAAGATTGTGATGAACGACGGACCATCCAGACATCTGAACGACCTTCTTATAAGACCTACTAGTTTCGTTCCCTGATTCACCTTCTTTTACAATGGCCCGAGAACTTAAGTTTATTGTCGACATACACACCCAGGTCCTTTTCACATTCGGTCTCAATTATTGCAGTCTCTTCATACTGTTGGGACATGTGATACGCCTCCTTAGTATTGGAGTGACCCAGGTGCCTCCTTTTGCACTTCGTGACATTGAATCTTAGCAGCCATTTCCTCGACCATTCTTGAAGCTCATAGAGATCTTTCTGCAGCTCTTCACAGTCTGTTTGGTTCTTAAATTCCCTAAATAACTTGGCATCATCCGCAAACATTTGTATGGAGGAGTGTATAGCTTCTGGCATTTCATTAATGAAACAGACAAACAACAAAGGGCCCAATACACTGCCCTGGGGTACCCCGCTAGCCACAGGTACGCATGACGATTTCGTACCATTTATCACCGCACACTGTTTGCGGTCATGCAGAAAGTCTCCGATCCAAGATAAAAAACTTCCCCAAATCCCGTACCCTTCCAGTTTAATTCTGAGTCTTTCTTGGGGTACACTATTGAAAGCCTTGGCAAAATCTAGGTATACACTGTTGATATTTCTGCCTTGTTCTAGAATTTGGGTCAAAACATCTAGTACCTGAGTAATTGTGTTGAGCAGGATCTTCCCGGCATAAAACCGTGTTGGCATTCCTTTAAAAGGTTGTTTCATAGCAGATGTTCCATCATGGTACCTTTTACAATGCTCTCTAGTACTTTGCACAGTATGCTGGCCAGGCTCACTGGCCTATAATTATTCGTGAGTGACGATTGCCCTTCTTGAATATAGGACTCACATAAGCCATTTTCCAGTCATTGGGGACCTTTTGCTCCTCCATGCATTTGCAAGACAGGATCTTAAGGGGCTCCACAAGCTCGTTACACAGTTCTCTTGACACTCTGGGGTGGACCATATCTGGGCCGGGACTTGTGAATCTTTAGCTTTGACAGTTTATTTCTTATGTCCTCGTCCGTGAACACAATGTGGGTCAGCACTGTGTCAAACCATCTATCCTCAAATGCAGGAAGATTGTTCGCATCTTCTCTTGTGAACACCGATGACAAAAATTTGTTCAACGCCTCCTCCTTATCCTGGTCAGAATATGCATAACTACCATCTTCAAGACTCAGGTCCGATATAGCTACTCGCATTTTTCATTTCAACTTTGCGTAGCGGTAAAAAGTCTTTGGGTTTGACTTGACCTCACGAGGAATCTTGCTCTGGAGCTCTTTTTCAGCCTTTCTACACTCTGACTTAGCTTGGTTCATGGATCTGGCATACGTCCTCCTGTCCTGCTTATCATTTGTCCTAACCCACGTCTCAAAATCCTGAGTTTTCTTCTTAACTTTGCCGACCGCTGTGTGGTTCATGTGTAGTGATCTCCTTGTATTCCTGGAGGCATTGTGTTTGGTCTTAGGTATATATTTGTTGATTGAATGGTTTACTTTACTGGCTATGATATTCAGCGCAGCATCTGCGTTCTTATTCCTTAGTAAGTTGGGCCAGTGTATACTCATCTCCCTCATCCCGTCATAATTACCTTTGTAATACTTGAACCTGAAACCTGGTTTTGACATGAACCAAGTTGTAGTTAAATCTGAAGGACAACGTTATGTGGTGACTGGTGCCAACTAGGGTTAGGTGTTCCAGCTTGACCACCACACCCTCCTCGTTAGTTTTGATGAGGTCCAGCGGTTTGGGTGTTTGCTCCCCTCTGTAGTGAGTTGGATCTATAACAAGTTGGAATAGAAAATTGGCTCTCAGAGTTTCTAAGAAAAGAGTGGCAGGATTATTTAGGTCGTTTGGTGTGGATTAATTTCTCCAGTTGATGATTCCATTATTAAAGTCCCCCATGACAAGGAGTTGGCTAAGGTTCTGAACCATTACATTGTCAATTTTATAGGTGTGTGTGTGTGTGTGTGTGTGTGTGTGTGTGTGAGAGTAAAAAAAAGTGAAGTTAAGTTTATCTATCAAAACTAAGAGTTGAAGAATAATCAAAACATACCCCCCCTCCTCCCAGCTCATCCTGCTAACTGTCACTGGTACACGAAGAAATGCTTATTCCCTTTATGCTTTTGACGTGATGATAATATTTATTTATTTTATTTTTTTTGCACATTGTGCATGTAGGATTGTGTTTACATGTAACTGAATGAAAAAAAGAAAAAAAGAAAAAAAGAAGAAAGGTATGCTCATACTGTATACCTGAAATTACGAGTTGAAAATAACCACAACATAAATCCTACCTTAGACTGGTAGGGAGAGTGCTAGCCGCCCCAAGTGACTCCCTGGGGCTCTCAATTTGAATTTTTGGCAGAACCCAATTTTGTATAAGTGAGGAAAGCTTTTGTAACATGAAATATAGGTTTCAATTTAGGATATTCTTATTCGCAAATTTTCATATCTTGAGGGATACCTGTACAAATCTCAAGTTCATTCCAGTCTGGATTATGGTACACAGGCATGGAAAGATCTAACATCCTAGAAAAGGTGCAACACTGAATAACTAAGATGATTCTGGAACTATGTCATCTCGATTATCCAAGAAGACTGAAGGCCTTACGATTAACAACCCTTCAGACAAGTCAAAAAGGTCAAATCTCATTGAAACATTAAAAATCCTGAAAGAAATGGAAAACGTGAACCTGGGATGAGAGGACATAACCATATGCTCGTCAAGTTATCAAGCACAACGAATTTAAGGAAATACGTTTTCATACAGAGGCTGGTAGATCTATGGAATGGTCTGGTAGACCAAGATGTGGAATCAAGAACAATACTGTGCTTCAAAATAGCCCTTGACAAAATTATCAAGGACAATGGAGGGATAGTACACAGGCCACTGGCCTCCTTCCCTCAGCATGGCCACCTCTAGTGGGTGGCCACCTCTAGTGGGTGGCCATTAGGTAAATACACTATCCTCCAGTTATAACATCATACACTATCCTACAGCTATAACATCATACACTATCCTCCAGCTATAACATCATACACTATCCTCCAGCTATAACATCATACACTATCCTACAGCTATAACATCATACACTATCCTCCAGCTATAACGTCATACACTATCCTACAGCTATAACATCATACACTATCCTACAGCTATAACATCATACACTATCCTCCAGCTATAACATCTTACACTATCTTCCAGCTGCTTGTTCATGTCATCATAGTACATTATTTCTTTCCTTATACAGCCTCAATTATGAATTTGGTGAGAGAGTAATGTACAGAACAGTGAAACAAAACTGTTACGACTTACTTGTCTGATATCAAAATAATATCAGGTCGGTCTGATTCAGAGAGAGTGGCATGGGTAATATACCAGTCAGTTTGTATATAACGGCCATGACTAAGAGATGCTAGAAGTAACATGCCGGCAGCTTCATGGCTGTCATATGGACGCATTGCGATGTATGGAGATACATGGCGAGGTACCCGGGATCTCATAATAACCTGAAAGAGAATAAAGTGTGTCGGGTATTATCATCATATTGAATAGAGTTTTCATCACATTCTGAGTGGGGTGAAACTCAGTATAATATATACACAATTATGACATGAGTGACTAACCCTTTCGCTATGGGGACGTCACTTTTAATATTTCATTTGATTAACGCCAGAATATTTTATTCAACTCAGAGGGGAGCCCTTGCACAAGGGGTTATGCACCAAAATAAGAGGATTACAGTATTAGGGGCTGTGGAGTTGGACTGTATAGGAGTTGGAATCTAGGTTTAAGAGTTTAGCTAATGAATGAGGAAGATTAAGGAAGACAGTTTTATCCACTTATACAAACCATTTCTCAATATAACACAAGGTGGCTGCAGTTAATAATGCCACAGATTCCTTCACTTGATGCTCTTCCAGAACAAGACTCCTCAAGGCATCCATGTGTTTCACCTGGACTACTTCAACTCCATACAACACTTCAGTATCATACATCAACAACATGACCTTTCCTTTAAGTCACTCGACAGTTTCTCTTAATTTTTTAATATTCAATGTTCTGTTGGCAGTCTGTGTCCGTATTCTTGTCTCAAAGTGATTTATGAAGGATAATTGGTGTTTGTATGACACTTTTGGGGAAGCTTGGATCATATCTTCACAAATTTGTTGCTTCAAGACTGTCAGGTTGGACTTCTCACTCCCAATTTTTAATACTGAATCTACACTTAACTAAATAAAACCTAATTTGACAATGAAAAGGTCATAAGTCTGCTCTTGGTTGGAAATTCTCTATGGTGTTCCTCTGGTACTCTTCCCCCTCTTATACTGTACAAGCCCAATAAACTCACTATTTGTTCTACTACATGTTCACCTTCTCTCCTCCACAACTCTACAGCAATTCCATCTGCTCTTAGTGCCTTTTTTTTATCATTTCACCTATTATTAGTTCACTAGTCGTATTATTAGTTCACTAGTCGTATTATTAGTTCACTAGTCGTATTATTAGTTCACTAGTGTATTATTAGTTCACTAGTCTGTTCGTTGTTCCTTTGTTGTGAACTTCATTATCTAGTGTTAATACAGAAGCCAACCTACCATATTTCGTTGGATCACACTGACTAAAACCCTTTTCACATCTGTCCCTGGCCAGGATTTGAACCCAGGACACAGATGTCAGAGATACATGTATGACTGCTGTACCATTCTTACACATTGGATTTTTCTTTACACTACACCCTGCCTCTCTCTCATGTTATATTCAGTTGTTGCTCAAATTCCCCAGACACAAAAAATGACATTATCCACTTTTTCAGGCTTCAGAACATAGGACTCAAATCTTGAGGCACCAGAACTTCCCACAAATGAAAATACCAAATAAATGTCATAATTTTATGAGTAATATCTGTAGATGAGGTCCACACACCCAGTGACTTTTATATCTTCCTTGGGGCCCAACACTTTAATGTGTTAAATAAGTGAATATTTGGATACACTTTGAGCGAACCTCTATAATCGTACACACAATCCTCTCTCACCTGATCCCAAGATTTGCCTGTGTGGTATCATGTCATACTTACGTCATGTCCAAGGTCAATTGAACGCCTGATGCCGTCACAAGCCATTGCCACAGAGTCAATGACCCCAAGCGTTGGCTTTGTAATAAGACCCATAATGCCTCGACCAAGACCTCTGAAAAAGCCTTCAACTCCGTCTTGCTGAGCACCTGAAAAATATTAGTAAATTTTTGTATATGAAGCAACACCAGTTTTTCTTAATTCTGTTTCAATTTTGGTGATTCTTGCATTTAATACTTAAATTTACATAACTTCTCTACAGTACAATACTAGAAAAAGATGGAAGGAAGTAAAATCTTTTACACTAATATATATACACACACACACACATATATATATATATATATATATATATATATATATATATATATATATATATATATATATATATATATATATATATATATATATATATATATATATATATATATATATATATATATATATATGCTTACAGTTGGTCTAGGTACAACAGATGCCACATATATTCCTGTATAATCAGGCTTATTAGATTAATAAATGTAATGAGAAATCAAGAGAAACAATAAAATGCTGGTTCACATCTGCCTGAGCTCCTGACTACAACACAAGTCTCTGCCTGACACACACAAACACACACACTCCTTGTATCAACACCATCTAGTGACCCGATCATGTCCCAATGAGTCAAATCTACCCCCCCCCCCAAGTACCGTAACTTATAGGTACTCTGTCTTGGATAAGAATTTTTATCACTGTAAATCAGAGAGCAGCGTTCTGTACTGTACATGGTACGTTAAGGATGTCGTGCCTCTTGTTTACATTGACTACTTTACTATTAAAATTTTTAAAAATATTTCTATCAAGAGTGTAACCAGCAGTGTTCCAGGAAGAAACATGAAGACATCTGCCATACCCAGACAAATTCATGTGAGGAACAAAGGAGCCTCATACTTCACAACATTTGTAAAATTTTTCAATTATCTTAATCATGCAAATTTACCTATGATGTACTTGATTAATGTGAAATAATAAAATGATTTCAGAGTTTAAATTAATCAATGTAAAAATGATAACTTTCACAAATAAATTTAAGAAGATATAGAAGTAATGACTGCCTACAGGAAACAGTATGACTTATTGGATATAATGCTACTACTGTATACACAATAACTATCTAACACAATGTAAAACATATTCATTGGTGAATTGAAAAATAAAACTTTTAATAAAACGCTTTCAATAATTATGATAAAAATAAATAACTTCACATCTACAATAAACTGTTTGAAATCAAGGACTAGTCAAACTCCATTTAGCTACACCCATGTAAAGAAAAAGACAATATTTCAAGTGATTTCTCAAATATTCAAACAACTAGATAGAGGAAAACCAGCATGATGAGAAGAGCCAGTTTTGAATGTGTTGCTTCTCACTCATTACTGACTGAACGGAGAGGCACTGTGGAGGGAGCGGTCACTTGAGCCTCACCGCAATGAAATAAATATAAATCACTCCAAATAAATGATGGTTCATATACCATTTTAGAATGAGCTGGAAAAATATTTTTGTACATGTAGTTGTCAAAATACATTTTGATTTTATAATTAGATTTCTTTATTATTATCAATGGACTTTTTTTTATTTATTTTTTTCCAAGAATGTTTCCCTATACTGTACAGTACAGTATAATTTTTTAACCATCCTGTATACTTTAATGAAGGCATACAGTAAATCTTTTTTCTTTTACTAACATAAGCCAAATTTTGCAAATAATCTACATGATATAAAACAGAGTTTGGTTACAATTCAAATCAAAACTGGTGATCTCATCACATAAATCTATAGTCTTGGTGGCAACTTTGACTTAAAATAACAATTACAGAGCTTTAAATACTAATTACTATAAGTTATGTTGCTCACAGATACTTATAGTATTTAGATAATACAATCAGCAAATTAAGAACAAGTCAACATCAGTGTGTGTTATATGTCCGTGTCTGTAAGATCAAATGACAGTAATTTTCAGACACAAATGTCTCATCTCTCTGTTGTACAGTATCACATCTTGCCTTCTTTGTGTTGCCAGGTTTAAATTTTATCCTGACTAAGTTTGTCTTAAGTTAAATAATGATACAAACCCAAGTTAAAGACCTGTTTGTGACTACTGTACTTCACTGTGTACACTCCTGGACATGGACCAGTAGTGCATAACAGAGACGTGAGGAACACAAATCCTGCATCAATCAACAGACGTATTGTTGATTGTGAGGGAGTAGAAATATTTAAGTTATTGAAAAAATGCACCACTGTTACTACCTTGTTACAGTATCAATTTTGCCTGTGCTTCTTCAATGATTTTTACTTATGTAGTACAGTACATGGTGATGGTAAGGATTGGGAGAGTTGTTTTTTATTTTTGTGAAACTTGGGGAGGTCCATATCACGATGGCCAACACAATGCAACCTATACTTAAAACAAGCTTGACCAGTTCTGTAAATTGTGAAATTTTTGTGTCAACCCATGGTATCAAGTCAAGTGGACCTGGTGTCACATATAACACCAAGTGGACTTGGTGTTACATATAACACCAAGAGGACCTGGTGTCACATATATAACACCAAGTGGACCTGGTGTCATATATAACACCAAGTGGACCTGGTGTCACACATATAACAGATATACTAAGAAAGCTCTCCTGAGGACTGGATATATGTGAGCCTGTTATAGATTCTCACCTCTGACCAATCGACTGTTAACCCAGTATGATGACAACTCCTTACTGTAAATTATGTCCCCATGTCTAACACTATCTTAGCTTGTAAAGTGTACTGCTCCTAAAAGAAAAGAAAAGAAATACAGGGCCCTGAAAGAAATCAAGAACTGAAGTATAAAGTTTCATTTTATGGCACAGGGGATTCACGAGTGACCTAGTTACTTCCACTACGGCAGAGTATGCCATAGTGTTGATCTTGACATGTTCTAGCAGCAGGCTAAATTGTCCTGCTGAACCAATGTAAATTGATACAGAGAAGCCCTCCTCCCAGTTAACCTGGGTTGAAGTAATGTTTTGAAATCCTATCTTGGTTGTTGCTTTGAGAACCAGTGAGGCTTCAGATTCACTGGGTGGAAATCTAGATATTGAATGACCTACTGTACATTTCAAACCCCTAAGAACCATAAATGGCTCATGCTTGAATCCCTCCATATCCTGCTGATGATAAACTAGGGTAAGTATAAAACAAAAGTGTCAGTACTGAGTTAAGTACATCAGTAAAGATGACAAATTCTCAAAATCCCAAAACAAGATGGGAAAGAAGTCATAATACATATCAATGTGTAAAAAATTAGTAAAGTTTACTCATCATGTAAACAAAAACAAGAGCATCACGAATCTGAGGAGGCAGTTGGATTTGTATAATGTTATGCAACCAATAAACAACCTAGAAGGTTTACTTAAACCTTTAAAAGTGAAGATAGGATATGACAACTGAAGTGATAGCAAGATTTCAATACAACCAAGTAAGTAAAAAAAGTTACCAGATATTTTACAACAGTTCACATATAACCAGATGGCCTTGTTTATTGATCCAATAACATGGGGATGAAGGCCCACCAGAAATTTCCTACACTCTAAACATCAAACAAATGAAGCATAAAACACACTCCAAAGAGAGGAAAACCATTGGCCAATATTATATGCATAACTCCATTTTAACTCCCCAACACTTTAAGGAAATTAGGATTAGTGTGACTGCATAAAGTAAACTGTTTGCTTCAATTATGGAAGATGTCAGAGCATATGTCATACAATTTTCAATATCAACAACTGAAGAGTTGAGCTGAACTATGATACAGTACATAACACAAAGACTCATTGCTGAGGTTATTAACCCCATATACTGACATAGCTTCAGGTACTGTATCCACTGTTGCCATATGAAAAACATTTAACAGTTACACAGGGAATAAAGTCAAAATGACAGAAAGTTGTCTCATTTGACATACCTATACTCTCCATTAAACAATACAGTGCATTTGGTGGAGGGGTGAGTTTAGTAAACACCAATAGTGTACTGTATTGTGAAATAACACATATCCATCCTGGCTGACCCATTAAAATAGTAGTAGAGCTGCTGAAAGAAAGTCCAGATGTAGAGATGTGTGGTGAGAAAAATGTGTGGATTTGTAGCAAGGAGTCCCTACTGATGTTTCCTAAGGTGGTCAACATACATGTAAGTGTGAGCTGACCTCAGGGTTTCGAACCAATGAACCTGAAGCTTTGATGGTTCTCAAAGCAACCATTAGGCAAAGAGTTGGAAGCATTTTTTTAACCCTGAGTTGCTGGGTGAGGAACTGTGCAGTAGCAATTTATACTGGTGTAACAAAAGAGTGTTGCCCCCTGCTGCAAAGAATATGCTAATGGCTCTGCCAGGAAGTTAGTGTAGTAACCTCACACATCACCCACTGATGACAAGAAATCCCAAAGAGATGAAGGGAGAGAAGAATTTAAGAGTATTATAAATCATGTGCCCCTTCCTGAAGAAAACATATGTATTCCTGACTACTCAAAGAAAGTATAAAATGTCTTATTCCTGCAGTAATCGAGGTCACCTTACTCATCACTTCACTTTGGATAAGAGAAGCAAGGATTGTTTGCCTTCAGACAATTACATAAGAAAAGGAAAATATAAATTACAGACTGTGGTTTTTATACGTACTGGAATAGCACATGGTACAGAACAGAAGAAGGCCTCTTGGAACATCTTAAGACTAAAAGGCTGCTGCAGGAAGAATGTTACAGGCAGTGAAATATGTCTACAAAGAGAGTTGAATTTGTATCTTGGCATGTAGTGAAGGTTGTGCTGAAGGTGATTACTAGACATATGGAAAGAAAAAAAGTACAGTACAGACTAAATAGAGTGAAAGAGGAGCCCTCAACTTCTACCAATTATTGATGTTGCACTGCTGCTATGTAAGCTGACACAGGAGGAGGAAGCTCTGGTGAGAGTGTGAGAGTATGTAGTTATCAGTAATAAAATACAGGAAATATTTTTTCTTCTGAAAAGCATATGAATATGAAAGACTAATAAATAAGTTGCCAAGAAAGTGCAAGGAGTTATGGTAATTATGCTAACTTAGTTTTAATTTGACATTATTAGCTGTGCTGGCTACACCTACAAATCAATTTTCTAAGATGATTAAAACTGTATTGGGCTTTATATACTCATTATTCAGCTGACTCACTGCCACATTCATCAATCACTGGACTAACAAACCTATGCTCTCTCTGTGGAGCAAAAAGCAGGAGAGAAGCAAAGAGATGAAAGGAAGAAGAGCACTGCTATTAAAACAAAATATGTCTTGTCAGAACAATTCAGTGGAGAAGTAAAGCAGTAGGGACATGCAAGCCTCGAGGACATATGTATGTTAATGGGACTATTATTACATCTTTTCACTTGTGATCTTGGCCACTGGTGCAGGGATGTGGCTGCCGTATGCTACACATTGTCTAGTGATGGTACATATTTTAAAGAGTTTGGTTAAATTATCTTTAACAATTCAAAACTTATGGAGTGGGAACAAGAAGGTAACACACACATGGATGAATTATGCCTCCACATATGATGACCCATCAAAAGGGGAGAATAAAAAATACCAACACTGTGTGAGTCCGGGTTTGTACAAGCTAAGTTTTCTTGTCTTTAATTAGTAACACAGAGACATATAACATAGTCCCTTAACTTAATTCATCAGTACAGTAATCACATCTAATGACTCCTATGCACCCTGATGTTCTAAATGCTATGAATCTGTAATTAATTAGTTTAGTTAATAGTCAAATCATCAGCAATAAATGTAAAGTTGTCAAAGGACGTCATCTGATTTTTACTCCAACCACTGTCAGTCCAAGTCCAAGAGGTACTAATAAAAATTTTTAGTCAAAATAGGCAAGTAAAACATTTTAAGTCTTATACTGTACAGTATTTCAATATCAAGAAAAATGTAAAGTTTTTATGAAAAGTGTGTCATGCAATGGATGGACCTTGTTCTTCACTGCTGATAGTGTATTGCACTCTGTGTTATTTAAGGCCAGAGGTGAGGTCATGCACTATACCTGGTAGCCTACTCCCTGCCATGCAACACATGATATGGGAAAAAGAATAAGAAGGTGATTATCGCTCATAATGGTTCCTAACAAGAGTCACTGCTATAAGAGAGGACTAAGTTTATCTCTACAGTGAACTAAATCTTTAAGTGCAGTGAGGTGATGAAGTACTGTTCTCTCCTTATAATGCACTCTATCATTATCTTCTATATTTATAAATAAACAAAATTATGCTCAATTTCCTAATGCTAAGAAATATTCTTTCTATAAATCTAGTTACTGATAAAGAGATAATAATATTAATCATTGATAACATTACAATTAACTTATTATAAGAAAATAAATGAAAATAACATTTACATTAATAAGCAAATCTTAATAAATGCTGAAGCCACACGCTAAAAGAAAAAAATATCATCATGCACCTGAAAAAGGTAATTTGTATTAAAGCAATGGTCAGAAATATTGGTCTACAGAAATAATTATTAGTGACGACATTCGGAGGTGGTGAGCAGCAGTGACGATATATGGTGACACTATAAGATGGTGAACTGTGTGAATGAACTACAATGTGGATTTGTGATGAAACTTAAAGGTAGTAGATGGATGTTAGTGCATTAATATGTGACAACAATCACTCTGCAGGACTCACTGAGCATGCTAGTCTATCCCGTCTTGGGCTTTACTTCACTAACATCAAGAATTCTGTGACTGCAGTGCAATAACAAAATATACCTGTATGAACTGTTCTTGCTCAAACATGATACAGTATTCTGTGCTGAACTTGGCACCACCAACAGTAAATACATTTCAGAGTCTTACATTGATCATCCATTTTATTACACACAAATTATTAGACAATAACAATGTCACCATGCACAATCTGATGTAATAATGAAGAAATATTTCATAACTAAATGAATTTAAATATATAATGAATGAAGGAATAAGCCATCAAACACACTAGTAGTGCAAGACATTGAAGCCTATGGTAGGAGAGTGTGATACAGCATGTGTGTCTGGTGGGAGGGTGAAAGGTACAAGTTTTACCATAATCAAATGATGACCTTAAACCATTCATGAAGGAATACAGGGGTGGATCCAGAATCGTTTTAAGGGGGGGGGGGGGATTACCATATTTGTATGGAGAAATAGTAATTATCCAGAATACTGTACTATAGTTGATATTTGTGAGTGAAAATTAGCTCTTCATTCTAAGACACAAATGAATCTATCAGGTGATGCTGTACAGTACTGTACTTGAAATCACTCTGAAAACTGTGAGATCAGAGATTTTTTTGACTTGGACAGTGTCTCCTGTATTCCAAGCATGGTGGAAGGGGATTCACTACAGTGTCATGTGTGAAAATTTGCAAAGGGTTTGACTGCTCTTTACATTATACAACATAAAAAAATACTATAACTATATTCTTATATTCAATTGTATGTTTTTGTCTTCAAGGAAATTGTGCTTTACTTTATTCTCTCTGCCACTTGTCAGCTCACTAGCTGGTCAAGCGGTCTGTCAGTTCTGTGTTGCACACTGTTGGCAAGTGCTGTACTGGACATGTACAGGCTCTTGAATGCTCAAACAGTTTCTCATAACACTGAATGTAATTTATAAACTCAAAGATAACGAAAAGTAATTAAAAAATATCATGTCTTTAGTCTGGGGGCAT
This sequence comes from Homarus americanus, assembly GCF_018991925.1. Taxonomy (NCBI): domain Eukaryota; kingdom Metazoa; phylum Arthropoda; class Malacostraca; order Decapoda; family Nephropidae; genus Homarus; species Homarus americanus. The sequence continues at coordinate 8,553,832 of NW_024734940.1, read as the reverse complement.
ACAGTAATCTAACTGACTTGTACTGAGCAATATTTGTGGGTCACCTTACAAAGTACAGTACAAGGTGTTCCAATTATCAGGATATAGTACAATTCTTTTCATCACAATATGTACAAAGTATATTACATCCTTAAACAATCTAACAGTTCTTGCAGTGGACAAGGTTGGGTCTATAAAATTGTCAATATTAACAGTATTGTATAGATAGTTTTTAGAATACAGTACAGTATCTTTAAAGTGATAGTCAATATACTTGAATATGTTTACTGGTACTGTATAGTATATTATTTACTAATACTGTATATAATTACTGTACAATATATCAGAGCAACATCTGAACTTGTCATCATGACTTATTGTGAGCTAGTACAGTAAGTCCGCGCTTAACGTTGTTTTGGTACTACGTCACTAGACTTTAAGGACCAAAAATTCGTTTAACGTCCCAGTGATCCAATACTACGTCGTTTTGCATCGTATCAGACTTCATTTTACGGTGCATCACCTGCTCCCATCTGGCTGCGCTATGCTCTCTCGGCTTGGTGCAAAGTCTCAGAGACTCACTACCTTCCTCCTCTCCCGCCCTCCTCCGCTCCCACCCTCCTTCTCCTCCCCTCCCGCCATCCGCCTCCTCCGCTTCACGATCCACCACACACTCGCTCTACCACCTCCGCCCATCGGTGAGTACCAATACAAACTTAGTGGTTGTATATGTATGCATTATTTTCTAACGGAATGGCAATGATTTTCTGTATATGTAATGTATTTCATGGGGTAAAAGGAGCCTCAGGAACGTAACTCCTGTATATTATCTATTTCTTATGGGGAAAATTTGTCCGCTAAAAGTTGTTTCAAATAACGTCGTGTTTTTAGGAACGTAACCCCAAAGTTAAGCGAGGCCTTACTGTATTAAAAATATGGAAAATATTCATAATGTAATTTGATATATAAATGAACCTTTACACTGAATACAAATCTCCAATACTGTATGTGTATATATAAAACCAAAGAAAACACCCATCATCAAAACTGCTAATGTTAATGGAAATACAGTACTGTACTACTTAAATTACACAACCAATACTCTACTGTACTGTATTCTAATTAAGATATAATGCTGTGCTTAAGTGAAGACAGGCAGTCAGTCAAAACGTATAACTGTAACACAATCAAAAAAAGCTATTTGGAGGACAAGCAAATGTGAGAGCTGTGGCAGTAGGAAGGCGTGGGTTACCTGAAACTATGGTTCCATCAGCATGTTCACCAGCACCACCAACAAGGCCACCCACCACACAGCACCACATTCAGGGATAGAGGAAGACAACATAGGCTCAAGATGTGCCTTGAGGGTACAACCATAAACTTAAAGCCAAGACACAGGGGAGTAGAGTCAGGTGGGAGGGAACACACATCCGCTGATTCAAATTAATTCATAAGCTTAAAATACTACTTTTATGAGTTAGTGGGACTTTAGGATATAAGACAGACTAGAAAGAACTGTAATTAGGAAGAAAATTTTAATGGATTATCACTATTGTATACCATAATTCAAAAATTATCCGAGATTCATAAAACCAGAATCGTAGCAAGACTTTTTTTCGGGGCAAGGGTGGGGGGGGGGCTTACAGATGTATACGTGTCTACATGTTTAATTTATAGTGAATCTCAAAAAAAAACTTATCAACCTAAATAAATAACTATAAAGTTATAATTATATAAAATCAATACAAATAAGTAATTTCTATAACAAAATCTGACTCTCACCACAAAGAGAGGGCAAAGAAAAGTTTTTGTTGAGCCATGAGAAAACTGAAAACTGGAATGAACAATGAGAGCTTTATGAGTCTTATAACAGGTGAACCTGAACCTAACATCAGGGACTACAAGCACATTAATATGCTTTCAAAAAGTGTGGCATGTTTACTCATACCAGTAGTGAAACCAGAATGGTACAAAAGGTTTTTCACTCAAAACATATTGATAAAGAAAAGAAGAGTTTTGCAAGATTGTTTGACTAGCCCAAATTGGAGCAACATTCACTTATTCACTCAAAGAAATTGCAACATGTGAAGAGAACAATGACTTACTCAGCATGAATAAACAATCTGAGTGGAGATAAAAGAACAAGGCATAATAAGAAATTGTGAATCTTTTTGTGACTGGGAAAAATGATAACCTTGGAGAGAGTGTGAAAGAGACTGAACCAATATAAAGTTGTCCTGCAGCGTGACAAACTGTAGGCAGAGAAAAAACTAACTGTTGAAGGAAGATCCCTCTCTCACAAGGCTGTCCTTCCATGGATCACAGACATAACATGATGCTTGTTAGTTAGTTAACAGACACTCTAAACAAGCTCTCTCGCACTCTTGCAAGCCTTCCACATTCTTACAAGCTCTCCACGCACAAACACCAAAGATATTATCATGACTGTGGCCTGTCTACTTGTACACACGCATACACACATCCACCGACTTATGAAGGACCAGCTTACATAAGACTTTTTGGAACAGAATACTTAAATAAATCGAGTGATGCCTGTACTGTGCAGTATGAACTTTGCAGACACTATGATGCTAAGTTGTGAAATACTGTAGCTACTATGGTGATAACTGTAGTCCGATATTCACCACATCCTGTCACAACTATTGGTCCTCATGTTGGAAAAGCCTTCAGGTATCCTCCTCTCTTTATTACTAATCTATTCACTTTATATTACTAATGATAACTAGTCATTCCCACTTCAGTATAAGTCTACTGCATCCTCAGAAGCCACTATGTTAAAAATGCTAAAAAGTTTACAATGGCAAAAACTGTATGATGGGGAAGAGATGCAGGAGATATATTACTGAGACTTCTGATTGGTTAGTAGGTAAGTCAAAGTGAGACTTCTAATTGGTTAAGTAAATTTCACCAGTACCTCAAAAGAAAAAAAAAAGTTTCAGTAATACACCAACTGAAAGACTAAGTAGAGGACGTGCTGTAGAAGCTTAATGTACAGTTGCCTCCACATGAATGTACTGTAACCTGGGAGTGTGTGAGGGCTCGGTCACGAGATGTGGCATCGCAGCGCTGTAGTTTGGGCTAAATGAATGGACGTGAAACAGTGAAATTACTCTGTTTGTGTAGTAGGTAGTAGGCAGCTACCAAACAGGGAGGTACTACCGCCTGGGAAGATATTGAAAGCATAATGTATTGTCTAACGGTAGACCCTGCTGCCATATGGCATCATGAAAATTGTGACCAAGTCCCAGGTTGCTGATCTGACCTTCTGCCTCATTTACACACAATTGCAGGGTCTCAATTGTTTCTCTTACTTTGACAACACAACTTATATCTATCGTTTCTCACTACAGCTGCTCCCCGACTTACGACGGGGTTAGGGACCGACATCCAGGTCGTAAGTCGAAACGGTCGTAAGTCGGAAATGCTTAAATAACACATAAAATCTAAAATGGGGGGTCTCTTTTTCTTCTCAGCACCACAAAACACTCACTTTTAAGCTCGTCAGCCATTTTAAAGTGAATTACAGATGAAAATTTTGTCTCGAAAATACGTAATTTGACCAAATTTTGGCACGGCTGAGGCAGGTCGTAAGTGCGGGTGGACGTAAGTCGAGTAGGTCGTAAGTCGGTGAGGAGCTGTATTTATTTGTATTTTTTTAATTTTGCATTTACATGTATTTATGTTTTATTATTATTATTATTATTATTATTATTATTATTATTATTATTATAAAATTATATTTTTTTAATCTGTATTTTATTATTATTAATATTATTACCTGTATATATCTTCACCCCCCAGGCCCTGATGTGGGTCATTGACCTGTGCCAGGGTGGGTTACCCGGTAATCCCCTTAAAAAAACAAAACAATAAAAACACATCAATGCTGAAGAACACTTATCACATGTATACTTTATTTATTTATATATATTTTTTATATTATGACCGTGTGACGAGGACTGTACTACTGGCAACTGGCAAACAGGGTAATCCACAATTTCATGCCAAGTCTACAGCGCTGCACTGCCACATATCGTACCTTTGCCCTCACAAACTCCAGGCTGTGGTACGTTCATGTGGAGGCAACTGTACATTCCTGTATTTCTGGGTTGAGTGTTACTTAAAACAACTACAAGGTCTGCCATATCAAGTCCAAGACCCTCTCACATCCACAAAGGATTCTAAGAACAATTATGAAGTTCATTTATACCCACTGTAGCATAAGTTACTGTACTGTATTAGAAACTCATATAATAATGGAATATCTGTTCAAAGTCAGTATTCATATCATATTACAGTACATTTGGAATACATGAACTACAAAAATACAATATATATGCTTGTAAAGGTCAGCTATCTATTTTAACTGTTCATTATTCAAGCATATTGGAGCCATGCTTCTCAGATAATTTTGATTCCTTTCTATAAATGACCAGGTAAGAGGCAATTAGGTTTTCTTCCAGGTGGCATGAACACAAAAAGCAAGCATAGTTTGTAAACTATTACTACTCAGATGTCTACTTCTTATTCAGATGGATGAAGAGGAATTAAGATTTTTCTATTAAATACAGTAATATGTAAATCTAGAATCTCTATGGTGGAAAATATGATCATGCTTGAAGGAGTACAGGAAACTTTAGAATGAAACGGTAAAATGATAAAAAAATAAAAATACTAACCCCAAAGTAAGGTGTGTACTGTACACAAGTAAAAGCTACTGATTGTAAATAATGGATCATTTTACCTGGGGTGCAAATGAGCATATTCAACAATAAGAGTACTGTACAGTATTTTCACTACATGAGAGCACCAATCGGCAAAACAAGGCCTATCTGCAATAAGACGTTAGAATATGATTAAACTGAATCATGTACTCTTAACATGTAAACTTCAGCATGAAAATTTGCCTTAAATCCCAGACACACCTTACTTCAATATGTTAAAATCACACATTTGCATTCTTCCTAAATTGTGTAATTGTTGTATGCTCATCAAGTCTTGAAAGATTATAATTATTTCTATTACAATACAAGAATCAAGAAGTCAGAGTGTGAAGATACAAGGGAACATATAAGTTGTTTAAAAATAACGAAGAAATGACTAACAAGGGACATCAAACTGTGGTCAAATAAAAAGGCTGAAAGTGTCTTCACCTCTGCCACCTTCATCCTTGTAAAACACTTGGGCTGTGTCCTACCTGCTATTGGTTTGACAACTACACCTGAAACACCCAGAACAACACCCATGACGAAGGTGTGGCCAGCCCGGACAAGCGTACGAGGAAATGAACTCTGCTTCTCCAGCCTCTGCTCACGCTTCTGTAAGTGATGAAGGTATAAAATGGATACAGTCAGTCAACAGGTTATTGAAAATAATATAAGTCCTTTGAATTAAAGGACTGGCGCAAAATTCATGACAATTTATGAACAAGTAAACAATTCTGACAGAAACTGGCAAAGGGACCTCAGGGGAAGGGAGGGAGCTGTAAGATGATCAACTGGGTTGGTTGGGAATACAGAGCTCAGTCCTCCTTTGTCTCACCTTTCTATACTCTTGGTCAAAAGAGAGCACAGCAATGGTGTTCCCAAGAGCTGAAGAGATGAGGCTGAGACTGTCAGCAGTGCCACCCACCACATGTCCCATCAAACTTTGTGCACCACGAGCAATTCCTTCCGCGAATTCATCAGGTCCTTCTATGATTCCCTATAAAGTTACACTGTGTAAAAATCTCAGAAAATAATCAGACTTAGAAAAAATTATCGTTTTAAATATACCTGATACCTCTACCAGTTTGAAAATAATTGATATACTGTACAATACATACAAAGAAACTTGGAAAACTCTGTAGAACACTAGATCCCTTACTGTAGTCTTATGACATGTTAGGAAACACTTATTACTCACCAAGGCTGGCTGGTATATTAGGTCTTTGACGCCCTGCGAGAGGTCACGCAGCCTCTGATATGGGTTACCCAGGATGTCTAGCCCAAGCACCAATACATACACCTGTGCACAAAATAAATATGATGATGAGATGCTATTTTCCCGATATCTCTATACAGTATAGGATAAATACTTTGAAAAATACTGTACAAGAAATTGATGGAGAGTTCTATTGAAGAGTGGAGCAGGATTTGAAATATTCCACTGGCTTGTAAATAATTTAATTACAACAAGCTGTAGTCAGTCAACCAGCTTGGAATATACATAATGTTCATTTCCTTTAGATATACTGTATTGTATTGGGTAATTTCACAATTTCCACCCAAAAATAAACTACTTAATAAAAAAAATCATAGACAATACAGTATTACCCCGCCTAACGCGGTTTCACTTAACGCGTTTTATCATATACGCGGTGCCTCGCCAGAGCTGAACTTTCACTTAACACGGATTTTTTCCACATATACGCGGTGAGTGTCCGGCTCGAGATGCTATTTTTAGATTTGCCCCACCCTGCCTGACTGCCTGTTTTAGCTCATAAAATTCATACAAATTACCCGGCCAGAATATAATTTACATTGCTGGAATTCTTATAATTTGGTGATCATTTTGAATATAAACATCATATTTTTGCATTAGACATACAAATTTTAGATAAAAAATTTTCTCAAATTAACTGTTATCTTTTGTGCAAAATATATGACATTTATATTCAAAATATTCCTGGTCTTACAAGGAATCCAGCAATGTCAATTATATTATCCTAACTTTAGTTTGAGGTATTATTTATTAAAATTTAGTGGTTATCCCACACATCTCCTTGGGACGGTTGGTGGGGGGTGGGGGGGAGGGAGGGACCGACCGACCATCTGTTACCCTGTGAAGAATTATTTTTTTTTTTTATTAACTGAAGATATTTGTTTTAGCTCATAAAATTCATACAAATTACCCGGTCTGAATATAATTTACATTGCTGGAATTCTTATAATTTGATGATCATTTTGAATATAAACATCATATTTTTGCATTAGACATACAAATTTTAGATAAAAATTTTTCTCAAATTAACTATGTTATCTTTTGTGCAAAATATATGACATTTATATTCAAAATATTCCTGGTCTTACAAGGAATCCAGCAATGTCAATTATATTATCCTAACTTTAGTTTGAGGTATTATTTATTAAAATTTAGTGGTTATCCCACACATCTCCTTGGGACGGTTGGTGGGGGGTGGGGGGGAGGGAGGGACCGACCGACCATCTGTTACCCTGTGAAGAATTATTTTTTTTTTTATTAACTGAAGATATTTGTTTTAGCTCATAAAATTCATACAAATTACCCGGTCTGAATATAATTTACATTGCTGGAATTCTTATAATTTGATGATCATTTTGAATATAAACATCATATTTTTGCATTAGACATACAAATTTTAGATAAAAATTTTTCTCAAATTAACTATGTTATCTTTTGTGCAAAATATATGACATTTATATTCAAAATATTCCTGGTCTTACAAGGAATCCAGCAATGTCAATTATATTATCCTAACTTTAATCTGAGGTATTATTTAATACTAAATGTTAAAAACCCTGGAAGGGAGGATTGGTGGGGGGTGGGGGGGAGGGTTGGGACTGACCGCGCGGTTGGAAGAGGGGGGGAGGCAAGGTTGAGTCCATTATTTGAATGGACATTAACTTGGCGACTGTATTTCTCTATTTCTCTTAAGTATTAATTGTGTGCATGTACCATCATAAAATTAAGATGTTATTTTTACTACAACATAGGTATGTGCCTTCAAAAAGTGGAGTTTGGGGGTCGGGCCGGTTTCTATTGGAATTAATCCCATATGTTCTGTTGTTCACTTAACGCGGATTTCACTTAACGCGGGACCCTCTGGGTTCAATTGACCGCGTTAAGTGGGGTACAACTGTACAAAAAAAAATATAGAAATCATTAATACTGTATTGTAAATTAAAGTACTGTACAGTATTACCTCTTCTTTACACCAAATGAATTCGCTAGACTGTACACCAAACCGCTCCTAAAATATCTTAAATACTGTATCGGTTTTATGATTATGCATCCAGTAGAAGGAAGGTGGAAAGTTGCTCCCATATTTTGTTTAGTAAATTTCATCACCTGTACTACCAAACCATGCATGTTATATGAAAACCAAAAATACCAATGTCTTCAAAAAAAAGTCTACCTGTACTACATATTACAATACAATTTGATAATATTCATAGTACAGTTGGTCCTCATATTACGCGGTTAATGTAACCCGGAGGGTACCGCGGAAAGTGAGAAACGCGTAAAGTGAATAACATAACATATGGGATTAATTGAAATGGAGTCCGGGCCGATCCCCAAACTCCACTTTTTGACGACACACAACTATGTTGTAGTAAAAATATTATCTTAACTTTATGATGGCATGCACACACAATTAATAATTAAGAGAAATATCAATAATATTAGGTTTTTTAACACTTACATTAGTAGAAAAGATGGCTGGGCACACGGGGATGGGCGGTTGGTTCCGAGGCAGAGGGCAGATTATTGGCCCTCACCTGTATCACTTGTATCAATTGTATCACTATCCACCACAGAGGCTTGCAGGGCCTCTTTGTCAAACCCCCCAAAGTTCATATAAGTCCATATCCTCACTATAATTATCACTATCACTGACTTGGGCCGGCTGTAGTGGGTGGCGGGTGAAGAACTGGTCATGTTTTGATGACTGGGCGACCTTGTGCGCACCATTTTCGCGCCTCTTACACAACATGGCGGATGGCGGGAGGTTTGGATCCAAAAATGGCGCGGCTTGCCAGCCGCTCTCCGCGTAATGGGGTTCACGACCGCGGAATGTGAAAATGTTAGGTTCTGGCAAGGCACCGCGTTAACGGTGAAACGCGGAATGCGGGACCGCGTAATATGAGGACCAACTGTATTTGTAAAAAGAAAAAACAAGTTATTGTACTTTTTGCACAATTTTTGTTCAGTTTCTCATAATTTACAACAAATGTATGTCATAGCAAAAATTCAATTGCACCATTGGGAACCTTGCAACTTTCTGCATCTACTGGTATATGGGTAATATCTTCAGCTAAGAAATTTTTTTTTAGCTAGGAAGTGAGGAAGCTTTTTTTGGATTTTTGTTTTGTATTCGGAGTAAAAAATCAGTGTTTAATAAATATATCTATACCTGTAATTATTATACAGTATAAACCTCAATGACTGTGTGCATGTGTAGTGGATATGAGGTGGATCTATAGCAGATATGATGTGGATGTTTAGTGGACATGATGTTGATGTTTAGTGGACATGATGTAAATGTGTGGGATACATAGACAAGTTTAAGTAAGTTGAATCCATCATCGGTCTCATTGTAATTGCACATCATCATACCTTTAAGTTTAGTTTTATTTATTGATTACCTATGTTTTTTCATAAACAATTAATTACTTCTACATTCTTAACTAATAATTATTTATTATTTACATCATAATTCATATTTAGTAATTATGTTTAAAGAATGCATTGTCACCCATCCATAACATCTTGTCAGTAACTGAGTCACAACACGTGTTAATGGCCCCAGTATCAAGGTGATCGGCAGACAAAGAGCCACTTGGGAAAAATCCGTTTTTCATTAATGTATTGAATTTCTTCATTTAATATTTATTTGGTAAAGTTTTAAAAACTTATTCATGAAACATACAGTATAAAAACCACTTCATATTCACTAAACGTCCACATCACCTCCATTACACACCCACATAATCTTCACTACACATCCTCTTCCTCTCACATTATACAACCTGGGAAGCCACCCATGCCATGTACATATGCAAGTTGGGATTCAGCAACCTTCAAGAATCTTAGGGAAGCTTGTAGAACCTTCGGGGAGACTTGATGTTGTCCAAGCTCGAAAAGGGAATAATTTATAACAGAGATGTCTGCCGATGCACCTGTTAAAACTGAAATAGGCATAACTAGATAAGCTGTCAGATGCGCTACTGACAACCACCCACTGACTCTACACATACGTTCACCTCCCACACATAATAAACACAATGCTCTTAATTTTTTTTATTGTAAGTCTTATAATAAATTTTCTATATTTGTAAATCACATTAAAGTGATGAAATAATTTTTCCACAACTTTTATAAGTTTCTTTACATGTAACAATGGCAACATGCACAGCCAACTCACAGGACACAGCTGACTAGTGACTTGTGTTATGTTTTGCATTGTGCACTTCATTCTGATTGACTGAAATCAAAACAAACCATCATGGCAATGCACTCTTGAAGGATTCCATCAGTTTTCTTTGTTTATTTTTATTATTTTTTGAACCTAGGTCGGACTGGGACTCATTCTCCTATCTCAGATATTATAGAAATTAACATAAGCTATTTACCTTAACTCACACAACATAAACTCATACAGATACTGTATGATGTTTTTGTCTTGTGTTACCAAACTATATTTGAAATAAAAAAAAATAAAAAAAATCCAATAGTGGCAATTTATTCGGACTAAAAATATTGAACTTCTTCATACATACTGAACAAAGTTTGGTTTTGGACACATTTTTTGGATTCGTTTTATATTGAAAACCTCCCTACAGTGGGGTATGCTATAACGAACGGATCCTACGACGAATATTCCTATAACGAACGTTTTTACCTATAAAATTGAGAATGCTATAACGAACGCAATTCCTACAACGAACGCGGATGAATACGGGACTATTTTGCCTGGCGCATGAATATTGTTGTACCGCGACCCACAACAAGAGCGTCATGCGCCATCTTTGTCTCATTGTGTAGCCAGTGCACCACTGTTATTGTTGAAATTTCGTCTTTTGATGTGGAAATAGAGTTATTTGTATAAATATTTTGTTATACAAGTGTACAATTGTAACAATGAATCGTCCAAAGCGAGTGAGAAAGCTCATAACTCTTGAAACTAAGAAAGAAATCATAAAGAAACGTGAGGATGGAACAAGCATTGCGAAACTTAGTGATGAGTATGGGATGGCTAAATCGACTATATGTACGATTTTGAAGAATAAAGAGGAGTTGAAAACTGTGCAAGTGGCTAAGGGAATCTCTAGACTTAGCAAAGCAAGGTGTAATGTGATTGAAGAGATGGAAAATTTACTCTTAGTGTGGATAAAGGAGAAAGAAATGGCAGGTGATAGCATTAGTGAAGCTATAATTTGTGAGAAGGCCAGACAATTGTTTGAGGACCTTAAAGCCAAGACTCCCAGTGCAAGTGATAGTGATGTGCCAGTGTTTAGGGGTACCAAGGGGTGGTTTACTGGTTTCAGAAGGAGAAATAAATTACATAGTGTTGTGAGACATGGTGATGCTGCTAGTGCAGATAAGGAAGCAGCTAAGGAACACCATGAAATTTTTTTGAATGTGATTAAAGAGGGAGGCTTTGTTTCTCAGCAGGTATTCAACTGTGATGAAACTGGACTTTTTTGGGAAAAAATGCCTCGCCGTAAATACATTACCAAGGAGGAAACTTCTGTCCCTGGCCATAAGCCAATGAAAGACAGGCTTACTCTCCTTCTTTGTGCTAATGCTTCTGGTGACTGCAAAATAAAGCCACTCCTTGTGTACCATGCAGAAAACCCCAGAGCTTTCAAAAACATTAGGAAGACCCGCCTTGGTGTTATGTGGCGGTCAAACCCAAAGGCTTGGGTGACCAGGAATTTATTTTCTGAGTGGGTGATTGAGGTGTTTGGACCCAGTGTTCGGGAATACCTCAGGGAGAATAATCTTCCACTGAAAGCTTTGTTGGTGATGGACAATGCACCAGCCCACCCTCCTAATTTGATGGTTGAATTGCCAGAGGAGTTCAACTTCATCACTGTGCACTTCTTGCCACCCAACACAACACCTCTCATCCAGCCCATGGATCAACAGGTAATTTCTAACTTTAAGAAGCTGTACACAAAGGCGCTGTTTAGAAAATGTTTTGCGGCCACTTCTTCCAGTGATGTTAGTTTGAAGGAATTTTGGAAGAGTCACTTCAATATAGCAGATGCTGTTTTTTTAATTACCTCAGCCTGGAAAGAGGTTACTGTGAGGTGTCTTTGTGCTGCTTGGAGGCCATTGTGGCCTGAATGTGTGCTTCAAAGAGACTTTGAAGGCTTCGAAGAGTTAGAAGAAGAGGCTGTTGTTCATGAAATTGTGTCTCTGAGCAATTCCATGGGCCTGGAAGTGGATGATGATGATGTTGAGAAGTTGGTGGAAGAGCACAGTAAGGAACTGTCCACTGAGGAGCTGCTTGAAGCTTCACAAAGAAGAAAACGAGACACTGAAACGGAGTTTAACTTCTGAGGAGTCAGGGGAGGATGAGGACAAGGAGGAAAGCTACATCATTCCAGCCAAAGATCTCAAGGATGCGTTCTTTTGCTGGAGCAAACTGTCCAAACTTGCTGAGGATTATTATCCTGATGTTGGTTCTGTGCAAAAGGCCATCAGTGTGTTTAATAACAATGTTATGAACTACTTTTGGAAGGTCCAGAAATCAAGGTTGAAGCAGCCAACCCTGGATTCCTTCTTTAAAAAGGTAACAAAAGAACCTACAGACAAAGTGCCTGTGAGACAGTCACCAAAGAGGGCTAGGAAGGATGACTCCTCTCCTTCCACCTCTTCTCCATAATTCTCTCCTCCCCCCTCCCCCTCTGCCTGCTGTCCTGCATGCTGAACAACACTAAGGTAAGATAAAGTACCATATTTTTTACATTTTCCACAGAATTTTTTCAGTGTTACGTGGTTGTATTTGGGGGCCTGGAACGGATTAATCCTATAACGAACGAATGCTATAACGAACGAGGTTCTAGATCCAATTAGATTCGTTATAGCATACCCCACTTATGGTACCGAACTGGCTGCTCACCAATTACTTTGGTATAGTGTGGTATTACTGTATCATAGAGTTATTGTAAATCAAAGTGTACCTGTAAACTAATTAAAAGGGCATGGTGTTTACATTACCTGTTGTACGAGCTGATACTTGGCATGGTCTAGGAAGTCCAGCACCAACTTGTCCCAAGGGATGGACTGTCTCTCATAATGTCCAACTCTGATAGACACATTCTTCATCTGTCAGGGATGTGAAACTATTGAGTTTACAGGGATAAGTATTCTTAACCTACACGTATTAGTTACACAGGCTCTATGTTTTTGTAAGATTAAGTAACACTGAAGAACTGGGGCCCAAAATCCCACTCTACAACCAAGGGGTAAAAAGTATGACCCAAGACATACCACACTTTGATATTTTTATACACTTATACATGTGTAGAATTGGGGACCATAATTCCCCTTTACGGCCTTGATGTTATAATGTTATTATTGCATTGCGCTTCAACTATAGAGGTGTTTGTGTAACAAAGTTAGTAATTACACTAGTCCATCAACAGTTAAAATTTTGAGATATCTCATATTTTTTTTAATGACTAAGTGGGTGAAAACTATATTCCATGAGTCATGTTGTAGACCAGTTGTGAAGATATATGATAATACAGTAGTAATAATAATAATAATAATAATAATAATAATAATAATAAAAATACAGGCAGTCCCCGAGTTAAGAACGCCCGACTTATGAATAGGATCCCAATAATTTCATCACAAAAATCAGTAATCCAACCTAACCTATGGAAATAACATTGTTCCAACTTACAAAAAGGGTTAAAAAATGTAACCATTTATAGCTCAGGGACTGCCTGTAATAATAATATTACAGGTGACACTACTACAGTGGAGTCTCAATAATTCGTGGGTTAGGTACCAGAAGATATCATGAATTATCATATTGCAAATTATAGTTTACCGTGCTTTGTTAATAACAAAGCACGGAGTGGACTTGAGAGAAGACTCAACATTTTTAATATATAAGTGTTTCTGATTATTTGTGAGAGGATTTTGCCATTATTATTTATTTGTACGTGTTTTGTGTATAGTGTCAACAGACACACACACACAATACAGGTAAAAGAAATAATTGCCCTAAGGGCAAACACATAAAGGGAATATACATTTCTTTGTACACAAGTAAAGATGTACTTACCTTGCTTATTTTATTTAACAACCTCGCTTATGTTATTTAACAATGTAACTTATTTCTTGAGTAACCCACTAAAATGTATCTGAATCTGCTCCAGTGTTGGTCAAGTCTGGTCTTGAAAGAGCTCACACTCGGTGCCGTTACAACACTCTCTGGCAGGTGGTTTCAAGAGTTCACAACTCTCACTCCGAAAAGGTTTGCCCTCACAGGTTTCTGGACTTGCGGCTTCTTCAACGTTCAGCTGTGACCCCTTGTGGGGTGGGCATCTGCCAGCTCCAGATATGGACACCGACTGAATAGTGCCCTTTGAGATGTTTATACACCTCAATTAGGTCAACCCATGTCAATGAAGTGACAGCCCTCAAATTTGCGCATGAAAATCCTTAAGCAATCATTTTGACTAAATGCAATTTTGCATTTGAAAACTCCAAGAGTGTTAAGAGGCGAATATTATGTTATATTCTTACTAAAAGTTTTATTGGGATAAAAAAATCACTTGAATGCCACACACATTAACCAAATAAAATATCAAAAGTGGCATCCCTGTAGTAAAGGGGGTTAAGCTCTCACCTCAGTCAGTGTTGCTCCCAGTGATGTCAGGAACCACTCCAACACATCATTCTGGTTGCTTTGGTTTCCTAGGACTGTGCCTCTTGGTGAAAAAGATATTCTCACTTGGAGACCTGCAACACAGACTCGTTCCACAAGGGGACCTTCATCGTTGGTCTGTTGGTTCTGCAAAGGTAAATATTTAAAATAATATAAAGAACATGGAATTCAACCGCTGGCCTACAAACAACATCAACGGATTCCCAACCACTAAAGATACAAAGTCAGTCTGTTTAGTAGTTTTAATTATATTAATATGGTTTTAAGTCAAAATACCTTGTTTACCAACTAGAAGTGCCCATGCTAAAGGAAAAAGGCCAGTTGACTGTGTAGGATCCCTTCACTGTTCTTGATAATTTTGTCAAAGGCTACTCTGAAGTCCAGTATTGTACTTGATTTCACAACTTTGGCTGCTGGTAGACCATTCCATAGGTCTACCACCCTCTGTGTGAAAAAGTACTTCCTTATATGTGTTCTGTAATTTGATAACTTGGCGAGCTTGTGGTTATATCCTCTCGTGTTGGTGGTGCGGGACATCACAAAGAAATGTCCCGGGTTCATGTTTTCCATCCTTTTCAGGATTTTAAATGTTTCAATGAGATCTGCCCCACTGTGCCTTGTCTGAAGGGTTGTTAGTCCTAAGGCCCTCAGTCTATTTGGATAATCGGGATGACATAGTTCTGGAATCATCTTAGTCACTCTGTCAGAACTTTCTGGAGGTAGGGTTTCCATGCCTGTACACAGCAATCCAGACTGGGATGTACTTGAGATTCGTACAGTTAAAGGAACATTTCCTATCTTTGTATTCAAAAGTACGGTTTATAATTCCCAAATCTTGATTTGCTTTCCTCACTGCTGGTCCCACTTGTTGCTCCGCCTTCAGTGAATAATCTATCATTACGCCAAGATCTTTCTCCTTATTGACAATATCCAGGAAAGTGTTATAAACAGAATGGTTGTGCTTACAGTTATTGTACCCATGTACAGGTATATGGTTTTGCATTTGGTATGTTAAAGAGCATTTGCCAGTCTTGGGACCATTTGTACAGATCATTCAGGTCTTCCTCCATTGTTGTAACATCGTCCTGTCTTGCTATACCTTCCCAAATATCTTCGTTTTATCCACAAACTTGACAAACAAGGTGGGTCCAAGGATAGAGTCTTTTGGTACTCCACTCAGAACCTTTTCCCATTCAGAATATACTCTATTTTACCACTCTTTGTTGATTGTCTTCAAGCCAGTTGTTAATCAACATCAAAATCTTGCCTGTGATGCCATGTGCCTGGATCATAGAGGCCATGTCGTGAATGTGGGATTTTGTCATAACACCTTGAAGAAATCCATGTACAACACATCCAATGTGAGCCTTGACCCACATATTCTGTTGCTGTTTCATGGAACACGAGTAAGTTTGTCAGACAAGATTTTCTTTCCATGAAACCGTGTTGTGATGCATTGCTAAGACTGTGTTAAGTCAGGTGTTGGATGATGGCATCCCTCAGAATTTTCTCAAAAAGCTTGCATACATGTTATGTTAGGCTGATAGGCCTGTAGTTTTCTGCTGCACTTTTCCTACCCGTCTTGTATGCTGTGGTGACATTGACTAATTTCCAGTGCCTCATCATTTTACCTTGATCCAAGGAATTCCCCCTTTCCATGAAGTCCTGCATTGATTCGTCTATGTGTGCCTCCTCTCTAACGATTTCCTCCCATTTAATTCTCTGTAGTTTGTCTCTCATGAGCTGGTAATCTCTGTGGTTGAAGTCATAGTATTCCTCCTCATCTACTTTTTCTCAACTATCAAAGATTGTATTCCATCTTAGTATGTAGTGGTCGCTGGTCGGAGTTAGTTTCTTTCCTACGTGGACCTCGTCCACCATAGCCTCCTCAGTCGTTGTCTCCCCTCGTGAGTTCTGACACGTGTTGTGAGAGGAATGATTCTTGAATGAGATCAAGGAATTCTTCTCCCTCAGCTTGTGTGGTAATCATCTACATAATACCATCACTATAATCAGTGGCGGACTGGCCCACCGGGATACTGGGAAATTTCCCAGAGGGCCCCAAAGTGATGGTCCATCACTTTGAAAATAACGGAAAAAAGAAAAAAAGAGATATGAGGTTTATGAGATATTAACTTCATCTGCCCTAATGCGACATTACTAGGTCCGTACCAATGCGCCCGAATGCGATCTGAAACTACGCCATGTGTTTACAATCGCCTAGTGATTCAAATCTCGCCGAACAAGACTTCCGGTGGAAATGACCTTCTTGGCGAGATTTCCGAGATTTGTGCTTTGTAAATTACTGAATTTTTACTGTTTTAGTGATATGTGCACACATTAAAAAATGAACACGTTCCAATTTTAATTATACTTTGAAAATAATTTCAAATTATGCCTTGTAAATTACTCGGATTGGTTGTACAGGTACTATGATTGAGATTTTCAGTTTTATTATAAGATTATTAAAATTTTCTAGTATTTGTATTATGCACGCACTAACATAAATAAATACAACAATATCGAATAGATGTAATAATTTATATGTTTAAAACCTTTACTTTTATTTGATTCCTTTGACTACGTTTTAGGATTAAGTGGGCCCTTTTGGACCCTTTTGAATGGACCCTTTTACAAGTTTTCCCGGTAGAAATTTTTGACCCAGTCCGCCACTGACTATAATCATCTACATAATGACATACCTTCATGGCAGAAAAGGTGACAGGTGTCCTAAGTTTCTTCAGTTCTGTGTGAATATTGCTGGAGTGAAGGCTGGGCAGAAGAGGTTCCAGGACATCGTAGGTGGACAACAAGAAACCCTTGTCAAGTTTTAAGAAAAACTCTTGCGCTACAAAGCTAAAATGCCTGAAATTCACAATGATGACTTTTAATTTTAGTCACCGACAGAAAATGAATTTGTATTTTATTTAGCTAAATTCTTAATATTATTTCTTGTAGTAAGGAACCCATATAAAGTTTCTCTTGACAATTACTGATATAATCTTCCCTTTTTAATTATTTCCTATTAAATACAGTACTCCCTCTTTATCGACGGATTTTTTATCGACGGTTTCGATTATCGACGGATTATTTAGACGGATTTTTATTTTGGCTTTATTTGAACTCTGCAGGCCTTGTTTGTACTTTCGCCGCTAGGCGGCACTAGTGGCGTGACTAGCGTCTACCCGCGGCCCGCCTTCCCTGAACACAGACATCAGCCAAGCCGCGTGGGCAACAGTCTTTGATTTTCAACTTTTGCTGGTGGTTCATCACATCAACTTATATCACCATGCCTCCCAAACGACCTGCTGCTCCCTCTGGATCTACACCTAAGAGGGCAAGACGAGTGCTGACGCTGAATGAGAAGAATGAAGTGCTGAAACAACTCGACAGCGGTATGAGCTATACAGCTGTTGGCCGCCACTTTGGGCTCAACGAATCCAGTGTGCGTGGAATTAAACGACGTGCAAAGGATCTGAAGCACGCTTTAGCTTCAAGTGCACCAGTGACATCAAAAGTGACAAGCCATGTGCGTGATGATGCCCTCATTAAAATGGAAAAAGCACTGAACATTTGGATAGAGGACCTAAACCGCCGCCGCATACCACTTGACTCGAAATTTATTAGGCAGAAAGCTAAGGAACTTTATGATAAGTTTTCTAAAGGTGATGATCATGGTGTTGGTGATGGTGATGGTGATGATCAGGGTGATGGTGATAATCAGGGTGATGGTGATAATCAGGGTGATGGTGACAATTTGAAAAAATTTGCAGCTAGCAAAGGATGGTTCGAGAAATTCAGACATCGTTATGGGCTGCATAATATAAAAGTGACTGGCGAAGCAGCATCAGCAGACACTGTGGCAGGGGAAGCATACCCTGCAGAGTTTGCTAACCACATAGAACAAAAGGGTTATAGGCCGGAACAAGTTTTTAATGCTGATGAGTCAGGCCTATGGTGGAAGAAGATGCCACGCCGAACCTACATTTATTCAACATATGCTAATAATAGTTAGAAAAATTACGTAACCATCACGGTATCGACGGCCGTCTACAGAACGTAACCCCCGTCGATAAAGAGGGAGTACTGTATATATAATTATTTTCTGTCAGCTCTTTATTTCTGCAGTGTCATTCTTAAACCTTAAAAATGTTTAACACTCACATACTGTATAATATATTTCACCTGGCTATATACTATTGCTAAATATTTGAAGTAAAAAAATCTTTTTATTCTAACTATCAATTACGGTAAAAAATGGTGGGTAAGACAAGAGGTGTGGAAGTGAGGAGTTGTGAGCAGGACAAGAGGTGTGGAGGTGAGGAGTTGTGAGCAGGACAAGAGGTGTGGAAGTGAGGAGTTGTGAGCAGGACAAGAGGTGTGGAGGTGAGGAGTTGTGAGCAGGACAAGAGGTGTGGAGGTGAGGAGTTGTGAGCAGGACAAGAGGTGTGGAAGTGAGGAGTTGTGAACAAGACAAGAGGTGTGGAAGTGAGGAGTTGTGAACAAGACAAGAGGTGTGGAAGTGAGGAGTTGTGAACAAGACAAGAGGCTGGCTGCAGGATGAACCTAATGAGCATTATTAGAAATACTTCATGCCTGTTGACTCACTTTATGGTTGTGAGTTGTCCTGCAGCAGAATGAAGGAGCAGACATGATGAGACACAAGGCTGGTTAGATCCATTTTCGTTGGTTGGGTAAAAGACTGTGGGGAATACTGCATCCATTAGCTGGTTATCAACCTTCAGGATACAGAAAATAAACATACCGGATTAGAAAAAAAATTAGTCTTCTGATAAATGTATAATATTCAAAGTATCTGAGATATAAATTAGAATGAAAGAGTATATGGAACTGTGTCTCAAACCTGTCATCTATAAAGCACCAGTCTTGGAATAGTGTGTGTGTGTTTCTAAGGGTTCAATTCCACTGGTCACGTCCACATCATAACCCCAACATTTGATTTATCACAAGTTATCATACATCCAATGCTTCTACTTATTCTCCCTCATTTCTTTGCTTCTATATTTTAGTCACAGTTGTTGTGGTTAAACAGCAGGCGCTGCTATTCAGGTTCTGAGGTCAAGCCTGTCCTCCCAATAGACCAAAATAATTTCTGCATTTAACTATTAAGAAAGTTGATCCTGACTTGATGTACCTTGGTAGTTACTATAACCTAACCCCACAGTTCACCTGTTGTGTTTGTAGTTGTTATATTAAGTGAGAGAAGAGTAGTACTAAAGGTAGAGTTATGAGAGATAACTCTTGCTCTCAGATCTACTTTTCACATGTACTGTATACATTAAAATGACTTTCTTATATTAAAGTTTCTGTTATCTAACTTACAATGAATTATGATTACCAAAACAAAGATCTTTTTTTGTTAATCAATATTATTTCCTGCTCAAAATAAATGACGACTCAATTAATACAAAACATCATTCCTGAACTTTAGGTTATCTCACTTACCTGTATGCGATGGATCTGAGTGGAAGCGTAGGTATAATGGTGCGAGTGTCTGTAGTGGAGCCATAGTGCGGGCCGTTTTGACCGCCGGAGCTTACCACTGAAGGGCCGCGTCATGTACATCTTTGATAGGTCCACCTGCACACACAAAGGGCAGTGATAAGTTTAGCAGTGAGGAGATAAAATGTTAGCAACTTCAATGTAATATCTTTTAAATGGTTAATGTACAGCATCCTAATATTTAATCTATGGATGCATTAATTACTGAAATCATAATAATGTGTCAGAGATATAAATTTATCTTCAAAATAAAAACAAAACAATCATAAGACCCCATGTGTAGACATTCCCCTCACACAAGCTGTATCATATTATTGCCAATTTACTGCAGGTAATCGCATGTAAATGTTCAATTGAATGTTGTAAAGGTGATAAAACTTAAAACTAGTTATGTAATGGATAAGACTTAAAACCAGTTATGTATTGGATAAAACTTAAAGCCAGTTATGTAATAGTTAAACTTAAAACCCAAATTAAGAATCTTTACATACAAAAAAATCACACAAGTTGCCTCTCAATCTCATCACCTAATAATATACTGAATCTTTACATATTCTGGATGACATAAAATCATTTCTATGTACACATTAAAGTATTGTATATGTTTTAGTACAATGATTGAGAAGAGTTTTATTGTATTAAAAGAAAATCACAACTGCTATTGAAGATTGTTTAAAACTTACCTCCGCCTTAATTTCTTTCTTTTTGATCTAGAAAAAACGAAAAGAACATAAAAAATACATTAAGGAAAAAATACATTTCAAAACTATATACAGTACAGTACAGTACAGTATCATTCTAAAGCAGAGAAGAAAATACTGAAGAAAATATATGCAACTTCTAAAACACGGTGACAGGAAAGAAGTAATCATGCATAACATAATGATAATTTACAAAGATCTAATTACTAAAGAAGTTTAATAAAATAACCTTTCCATGCTTTAACTGAATACAAGACCTCTTACTGCACTTGGCCAATCACAGGAGCCTATCTCTTCTCACTGTTGTCTGTGGATGGCTATTTATGCAAAATTAAAACAAAACATACCAAAAGTGGAATAATTAATACCTGATAACTGCATTTAAAGCATAGCTAAATTGAGTGAAATATGAAATCCTGTTTTATATCTGAGGGTAGAAACAAGTGACTTACAAGACCTGTTAAACACACCCTGGTAAGGCCTTCCTTCACCAGAGGGTTTTGATATAATTAATGGCAGATGTGTTTTTGCTGCAAGTAACTCCCCACCCAGTTAATTCACAATTATGAACCTTAAAGCCAGTGGTTTTCTCAGAACCAGTGAGGTTTCAGGTCAGAAGTCAAATCCGCAAGTAGATTCACTATTTTGAATCACCTTAGGCCACAGAAGAAAATAAACAATTTAAATCTCTCAGTTCCTGCTGTTTACAGCCCCATCAAAGAATGAGAGAGGAACAGTATGTTAAAATACCTTTCATGTTACTACTGTTTACAAAAACTTCAAGAGACTAATATGTGACAACAATTGATACAAAAAACTGTGAAATAAAACAAATCCTGTTATCACAACTCTTATTCATCTCAGATAAAGCTCTCCATACCATCATCTCTGGAAACTAGAGAAGTTGTAGGTTCAATATCAGGGCAGAGAATAAGGGGGCAAAGTTACAACTCCCTTTTATTGCCAAAAGTACTCTGTAGATTGAAATATGAGAGTCAAACTGAGGGTTTTGATGTGACCATCAGGACAAAGACTGAAGTATTAATACAGTCCTTTCTCAAGAGGGAGAGGAGCTGATGGCAACAAAAACAACATCTTCATGGCTGACATATGCTACCATAAGACGTGACAAAAACCACTGTTGAAGGTGGCCTCTGCCGGGGGTGTAATAGTGATGTGGGTCTTGCAGTTAACAATAGTTACTATCCAATATTAAAACTCTCAACTTAAACCTTGCTTTAGAATAAAAGTGGAAAAGAAATGGAATGAAGGGATACATGATAGTACAGTACAGTGGGACCATTATAAAAAAGTCAAGCTAAACTAACATATGCTGTACTGTATCATCTCCCACTTTTACATGATGGTGAGATTAATTAAACCAAAACATAATTCAAAATGGCAATAACTGAATTTCCAAATATGGAGGATCATACTGTATAAATAAAAACCCTGTAACTCTAGTTGGAGGTTTGCAATACTTGAAATTCAGTGTAATAAATAAATCTTTTATCCACTAACACACTGACCAAGGCCTGACATGTGGAAATCCTAAACACTAGAGATCAATGAACAAGATGCAGAAGAAGAAGAGCAAGCTATGTGCTACATAATACATGTATATTGTAAGAACAATCTTGTGTCTATCTATTTCACTATGTGATACAAGTGTTCTACAGTACTGTAGTTGTAAAATATACACACTTTTTTATCAAGCATACTAAAGCCCTTAATTACAATTCTGTGACTAATCAAACTTTTTAAGCCAAAATAAATATTTGTTCAATAAATGTAAATAAAAATGACATGCTTCTATGGATTTATAATCAAAGTCTGAATCACTACAATAAATCTGAATTCAAGACAAGAGCTGGTACACTACTAACTTACTTGTAGTGAGCCTTTGAGGTTAACCTTGGAGTGTTTGTTATGTAAGTACTGGTCTTCTAACCAAGCTATAAGTTCTAAACTGGGAGGAACTTTCCATACTCCATCAACTTCCAGCTCCCACTTTGCTGCTTCAGGCATTAAGCTCATGTACGCTACTTCTCGATGTCCATCATTGATCTAGAGGAAAGAAAATGTACTCCCACCTTGACA
This sequence comes from Homarus americanus, assembly GCF_018991925.1. Lineage (NCBI taxonomy): Eukaryota > Metazoa > Arthropoda > Malacostraca > Decapoda > Nephropidae > Homarus > Homarus americanus. The sequence goes on along the minus strand of NW_024734940.1, from coordinate 8,530,855 downwards.
TCATACAAAATAAAAGTGAATGATTGAAGTAAGGAGCTATATCTTATGACTAGGCTTAGGATAATTATGCATTTAAAATAGAAGAACAAAAGAGTGTCAGGAGGGAACTGGTGGAACCCGTGCATCTATACCCTGCCTGGCTGAACACGAACCCATCACGTACAGTTCATGTCCACTGACCAGCCAATCACGGCCTAGCTAACCACAGCCTAATGTTGAGCTATATAAACGTCACTTAAGTACGTATGTTCCTTTTGGATATTATGACACTAAAACAAAATCGCGTATTTTCGATTTTGTATTAGTGCAATAAAATGGACTTTTATATTTCAAATATTAGTAATTTCTGCCCCAGCGTTGCTGTTATGCTCACGAATTTTTTGACCCTTGAGGTTGAAGAATGCTTTATAATATTTTGGAATTTTCCAAATATATGCCTTATAAAACAAAAAAATATGAATATGCACTTTAGCTCAAAACTGGCTTAAATATGCATTTGCATATGCACATATGCAAATGCATAATTATCCTAAGCCTACTTATGACTTATGGGAGGAAGTGGGCGACTTGTGATAATGCTATCCTTAATTTCAAAACACCATGGGCAATATTTCATTCTCTTATAAAATTATTTGCATGTTACAACTATTTACCATATACCTGTACAGTATAATAGAACTTGACAGAACTCCAGGGTTGGTGACCATTATTACCAAAACAAAGATAACTGTGTTGAAAAAACACTCACAAGAGATAAGCCAATCTTCTCCATAGCAAGGCATAGCTCAATAGTGGCTCTCTCCATGGGGAGGCGGGTGGTGGCAGCCAGATGGTCAGATTGAGTAAAGAGCAACACTCGCTGACTCCCCTGCTTGTAGCTCACCCAGTGGACCAGCATCTTGTCTCTCCGTGTCCTGCCAAGCTGCTCATGCACAGACAAAGAGAACGATATTCTTATATTGCTAAAAATAACTGATTAAATTAATGAAAAAATATTTAAAAATTTAGATTTTAAAAATAACTGTTTTAACCCAGAAAATGGAAATGTGAAGTTTTGCATATTAATTTATTTGGTTACTCTTTTCATTAAGGATGGTGGAATGAAGCTTATATGACAATGTTCAATGTTGGCAAACTTCTGAATTTTTAAGCAGATGTAGTGGTTTATTAAAGAAAATTAATTAACTTGTATGAATTAAATTAGTTTTATATTTTCATTACAGTATTACATAGCAATAACATTCGCAATACTGTACTGTATTCATTTTAACAAGTAGGAATGGTGGTCTACTGAAACTGATAAAGAAAAAAATGATGAGGATCATGTTTCAGGTAGGTACAGTATCCAAGATGAGCAGACAGATAACAATCCCCAACACAAACATTACCTGGGACTTGTGGTCAGGAACTAGGAGCTGGTTGTGGCCTTTATCAGTGGCACTGTCGGTCTCATCGTCGGAGTCTGTTGAAGAAGCCGATACTGTGGTCTTAGCCCGCTGACGCTGACCGAGTCTCTTGGGTCTAGTTTTAGGAGTGCCGACGCTGGACTGGGATTTCGTTCGCACAATGCCAGGCTTAAGTGACGTGACGGTGACGCATTTACTCCCGTGGTCATCCTGGTAATGGAATAGAATAAAAACTTATGATCTAATTTATTATGAAATAGAATCAAAACTTTTATTTATGTCATTTCAAGATCACTCACATTCTCTCTAACTCTCTTTTTGTCTCTCATATGCTGCTTCAATTTCACTTTTTACCATCTTTCACTCTTACTTTAGTCACTTTCTCTCCCACTCTTCTACCCTCGTGTCCTCCTCTCAGTCTTACCTATATGATCTCTCTCTCTCTCTCTCTCTCTCTCTCTCTCTCTCTCAACCCCTCTGTCTCCTTCTCAATCATTCATCATGTATTACCTATCTTTGCCATCCTGTAAGACATTTCCCACCAAAGCACACGGTAGTCTGAAGCAAAAGCCATATACACACTACTCTCATAAGCCATCACTCTCACCTCTCATAAGCCATCACTCTCACCTCTCATAAGCCATCACTCTCACCTCTCATAAGCCATCACTCTCACCTCTCATAAGCCATCACTCTCACCTCTCACTCTCACTCTCACTCAAAGCCATCCTCTCACCTCTCAAGCCATCACTCTCACCTCTCACCATCACTCTCTCACCTCTCATAAGCCATCCTCTCACCTCTCAAGCCATCACTCTCACCTCTCAACCATCCATCCTCTCACCTCACCATCACTCTCACCCCTCATAAACCATCACTCTCACCCTCATAAGCCATCACTCTCACCCCTCATAAGCCATCACTCTCACCTCTCATAAGCCATCACTCTCACCCTCAAGCCATCTCTCTCACCTCTCAAAAGCCATCCTCTCACCTCTCATAAGCCATCACTCTCACCCTTCATAAGCCATCCTCTCTCACCCTCTCTCATAGCCATCACTCTCACCCTCAAGCCATCACTCTCACCCCTCATAAACCATCACTCTCACCCTCTCTGCCATCACTCTCACCCCTCATAAGCCATCACTCTCACCCCTCTTAAGCCATCCTCTCACCCCTCATAAGCCATCACTCTCACCTCAGCCATCACTCTCACCCCATCCTCTCACCCCTCATAGCCATCACCCCTCACCATCCTCACCCCTCATAAGCCATCCTCTCACCCTCATAGCCATCACTCTCACCTCTCATAAGCCATCCTCACCTCTCACCATCACTCTCACCCTCTCATAAGCCATCACTCTCACCCCTCTCACTCTCACCCCTCATAAGCCATCACTCTCACTCCTCTCACCTCAAGGCCAGCCATCCTCTCACCCCCTCATAAGCCATCACTCTCACCCCTCATAAGCCATCACTCTCACCCCTCATAAGCCAGCACTCTCACCCCTCATAAGCCATCACTCTCACCCCTCATAAGCCAGCACTCCTTCTCTTCACACAGTAAAATAAACTCCTCGTCACCTTATCAATAACAGCGACTATGTCTTCGTTCTTTCTGTTGTAGATATTCCACAGCAGCTCATGAGGCAGTGTCGGGTCATCCCACGTGTACAACTGTGACTGGTGTGGTGCAAGGAGATGAGTCTGCAAGGTTGAGATAAAAATGAATTAGTCTCTTTCAGTCTCTATTTATCAACCTTACGCAATTGTCAATATGGGTTATTAAAAGGAAGCATAAAGATACATCAAATATTGGGGAGGGATTGGAGGCAGAGGATTGCAAAACATACATAATATGCACAACTATACTATCCTTTTAAAATGTTGATAGTTTGTCTACGGAAAAGTATAGCAGAACATCAAAAGTCAAATGGCCTCCAGTCTACCAATTTGAATGAGATAAAAAAAAGGCTTGATATGCCTAATCCTCTTATTGTCCCCAAATGTACAACATATCTCCTCCCACTAACCAAATACTTATTGTAAACATTTGCTCCATATAGCTTTAAGGACTATTCATCTTGGTTACCTGGTTAGAGCCTTTTTGGTGAAGGCGAAGGTGTACGTCCTCACACCAGTTCTCAATTCTAACTGGTGCATCACCAGCCTGGTATCTATCAAAGGTGATTGTCACTGGATGGTCAGACCCCACCCCTGCCACACTGGCATTCAGTGCTCTCTGTCATTGGTGAAATCAATAGGTAAAGTTAGTTGTGAATTGGAACAAAGGTAAATTGATAAGAAAAGAAGGAGACAACGAGGAGAAAAGAATTTTAGATTGAATGGAGACAAAATGGAAAAAGTGAAATATTTCAGATGACTAAGAGGATGTGTCAGTAGTACAGGAGAAAATGAACTAAATCACAGAGTAGCAAAGGCAATGATGTACTGAAAAATGTCTGAAGAGAAAGTCATATCAAATGAGGCAAAGATAGGGATGAACATGAGATTCACCATAAAGGGATAAACCTTGGACTCTGGATGCAAGAGGAAAAGCTAATCATGTACTTAAGAGCAATATGTGATTCAGTAAGATGCAGAGAATAATATATACAGAAATTAAAATATGTGTAATGAAAATGTCAGGTAGGCATGTTCAGGGTCTGGTCAGGTGGTAAGGACACAGATACGATGGAAAGTGAAAGATTGGCAAAATTGTATAGTGTAGTTGAGAGGTGGATGGCAGGATGGGGGAAGGGAAGATTAAGATAAGATGAATGGATGAGGTGAAGGATATACTGTACTAAAAATGAAAGTGGCGGACCTCCAGGATGTATGTGAATGAACGAAAAACATAAGTGTGAAGTAATTTTGGGGAATGAATAAGTAATGAGTAATGATAGGTTGTGTGAAGTGATGTGGGTAAATTAGAAAGATAACTAGGGCAGTGTTGTGGACGGGGACTAGTCAGGCAGAGCATATCTTTCACAGTACAACAATTTGAATGATGGGGCAAGATTCAAAGGAGTAATAAATAATAATCAGAATATAAGTAATAGCAACTCAGGAAACTAACATAATTGAATGGATATTAAGGGATAACAAGGACAAAGCATAGACATATTTTATGATACAACATCAATAATTACAAAGCACATTAAGAGATAACATTAACTTGATAGTTTAAATTAAAAAAAATCAGAGTTTCATCTTATTGTTACTTTGCTTTATATTGAACTACAGTACAGTATATAAAAATGAAAGACTTGCATCAAGACCCCAATGAAATTAAGATTTAGGAATTTATTAAAACTTTTGTCAAGTGAACCAAATTTTCCATCAAGTCAAAGTGGATGAAACAAACTTATTACTGACTCAAGGAAAGTGAATTGAGTGACTGAAAAACCCACAACTTTTTAAAATTCAAATAGTTATTTACAAAACTAAAACACCTTATAGTCTACCTACCCCCTTTTCCATCCGAACAACAGTTGAGTGGTTGGAATTAAAGTGGAAATGTTGGGATCTCACTTGCTGGTCCCGGTAACGAACGACCATGTGCATGTTTTCACTGTCTGGCCAAAATGACATACACTGTAAGGAAACACAACCATTAATAAAACAAAAGAGAAGAGAGTCTTGGATTGTATCAGTACATCAAGAGTTATAAATGCATTATTTTATTCTTGTATAATATAATGACATACACACACACACACACACACACACACACCCACACCCACACACCCCCTCCTTACCTGCTGGGGGTGGATATCATACCACAGTTCCACTTTGTCGTTCTCTTGCATAAACTTGAGAGGTCGGGCGGTCAGGTTACGTATCAAAAAGTAAGGCATCAGTGTCACTATTTTGGTCAGGTGAAGTTTACCACGGTTTTTCCCTAAAGGGGAAACAATTACAGTGTTAAAAAGATTCAGTATCAAATAGAAGATTACAGTATTAAATAGATTACAGTATTAGAAAGATTACAGTTTCAAATAGAAGATTACAGTACAGTACTAAATAAGAGATTACAATATTAAACAGGAGATTACAGTATCAAACAGAAGATTACATTATTAAATATGAGATTATTAAAAAGGCAATTACAGCATTAAAAATGATTACAGTACAGGGGGGTATCAAAAATGAGATTGCAGCCTCAATTAGAAAATTACAGTACAGTACAGTAATAAATAGGAGATTATAGTATGAAATAGAAAATTACAGTATTAAATAGGAGATTATAATATCAATTAGAAGATTACAGTATGGGAAATTACAGTATTAAAAAAGATTTTATAATAGCAAATGGGAGATTATAGTATAAAATAGATTACAGTATCAAAAAGGAGATTACAGTATCAAATAACAGACTACAGTATCAAACAGGAGATTACAGTATCAAATAGCAATTACAGTATCAAATAGCAGATTACAGTATTGAAAGAAGTAAACACATCTTGAACACTGAATTATGTTACCCAAACTATTGTTTATAAGATTAAAGCATCTTTATGGAGGGGTCCAATGAATTTCAAATTGAACACTGTGACTCCTGTTGTCTTGGTAGGTTTGTCAAAATCCTTCATCCGTTGTGTCATATTGTATGTCATAAAATCATAAAGATACTTTTTGGAAAGAGTGTACATACATCTTTATATAAAAGGACTTAAAAATCAAATCAAATCAAATCATAAAGTTACTCAAACAAAAATATACTGTATATCAAAATATATTGATAAGATAAACCTCTTTTAAAATCATAGGTGTCTATTGATAGTTACCAAACTAATTTTAGACATAATAGGGATGTTATACTAGTTATTTATACTGTACATTAATTTATATACACAGGTGAGAAAACCAACCTTGACTTCCCTCATTTGGTGCTTGTGCTGTGAGGGTCGACTGTTTCACTTTAGCTAAGAGTCTGTATTTCTTGCCACGGAGACTGTCAGTACAGACAACAACCCCACAGGAGCCAACTGCTTCACAGCTCCATCGTCGAGACCAGTTACTCTCGATGACTCTGATCTAAATAAAATAACAATATAGTAAATCCTATTTTATGAGTGATGAGGTAATGAATGACATATGAGATCCAAACAAACTAATGTCTCTCTGTGTGTGCCCTGTGGATTCAGATGGGTGAGAAGGTGCTACTTGTATTAAAATATATTATTTGGCATTGATCAATTGGTTAGTATATCTGCCATTTACTATGTGTCCCTCCATGAAGGTTAGAAAGGGTATTTAGTGGTGTGAAGTTCAACAGGCCACTTAAGGTTATAACCATATACCCTCTACTGTATTTGTTACTAACCATTACACTTCATGACTATAACTTTCAAAAGCTTGAATGAATTTAATGACAGGAAAGACCAATTTAAAACTGGTGAATTGGGAACCTTTATTTCATTAAATTTCCATCAGCAGTAAGCCTTTGAGACTGACAGAGATGCTCTGTTGAGGTGTACTGTATATCAATTGTGTTCAGGTAAAGTCCAACACATACAGTGGTCCCTCGGTTAACGAGCACAATCCGTTCTTGAAGGTTGCTCGTTAACCGAAACCATTGTTTCAATGGGTTTTTGGGCAATTGGTTCCAGCTCACCGAAAATTGCCTAAATTCAACAAAAATGGTAGAAAAGTACACTTACTTTAGGTGTGTATGTAGAAGGCTCCTGGATGATGATGATGATGATGATGATGGGAATTAGAATGGGGGTGGAGGAGAAGGGAGAAGAGAAGGCATTGGGGTGGAAGAGAAGTCACCCCATGGTGCCATTTCACCCATAAAATTTTAGTTCTCTTGGTGTAATTCAAGATTGTTTTCTTTAAATCAACACTGCACTGCAGTATATATTGTCAATTTGTAAAATAAATTTCAAAATGACCAAGTAATTTGCTTGCAAACACAGAAAAAAAGCATTTAGTTGAAGAGAGTCTCAAGCAAGATGTTACCTCCACTGAAAAGACAGAGAGACTGGCGCCTGTTTGGTGTGTTGCCAGGCTGGATGGCGCGCATGAAACTAGTTTCCTTACCTTCAATTATGTTCAATAATTGTTAAAATGACTAAAAAATTTAATATTAAACTATTAAAATTATTGAATAGTATAAACTTCTTGATATTTACGAAAATAGTAAGGAGTTTAAGCCCTAAAACCGATTACTGTATTGGCAGACTAATACTACAGCTGGTGGACCACCAAATGCAAGCGAAAACATGTCGAGGTCGGCTCGTAAAAAACTCGTTAATCGAGGGATTGCTCGTTAACCGAAGTTAAGAATCTTATGGAAGGTAACTTGTTAACCGAAATCTTGTTAACCGAGGCGCTCGTTAACCGAGGGATCACTGTACAGGTAGTTCTGCTATAACGCGATAATTGTGTTCTTGTAAAATATCGTGTTATAGAAAATCGCGTAATAGAAATAACAGGGCTTATGGAGAAAATAGGGTTAGGTGCAGTTTACTCGAAATCGAAAAAATTTAGTAGTTAGCCTAACACAAAGGATAGCACAGTCTAAATAAATGTTACATTCATATCTAATAATGAAATCATACAGTAAATTTAACACTTTACCTTGAAAAAATATGAATGTAACTTGATGGGGGAGAAGGGTGATTTTGAGGTTGATAACATCAAGCTTCTCTTCAAGTGTTATATCCTTTCTTTTACGATAATCACCGGGAATTCTATCATCAGAATGCTTTTTGGAGATATTCTTCTTTACCATATTCACAGTTAATACCACAAAATTGGAGAAATAGTAAGCAAAAATCGCGTTATAGCAAACAAGCGATCGCGTTATACAAATATTGTTCCGAATTCATAAATCGCGTTAGAGCAAATTCGCGTTATCAAAACACGCGTTATAGCAGAACTCACTGTACATGCAACCTCTACTACTATAAATATATTACAACTAGCAACTGATGATTCTTACCTTAAGTTTATGTGGGTAGTTTCTCTTATACCGGAATAAAACAATGTCCTCTGACCCATTCAGATCATAAATAACTTTTGATCTCGATCCCTGAAATAAAATAAATATAAATTTACAGTGGGTTACTTTTAGAGCTTTTTCACTATAACTAAACCTCAATAGCCATAATAACATAAGTTTGTTTCAAGCATATGACTAAAAATGATCTACTGGCCTTTCACACTAAACGAGATGCTTCAGGCAATTTCTCCGTACAACATATCCTGAAGCTTGTTTGCTTATCAGTGTGACACAGTGCCATATGTGAGATCCAGGACATAAAAAACAGAGAATGACTTACAAGAATAAGTAAATTGCTGTTCTGTACATTACAAACACTGATGACAAAGCCAAAATAATTGCCTCTAGTTAGAAAAGTTGTATACTGTATACTGTAGCCCCAAGGAAAACAACAAGACTACACTCACTCGAATACGCAGCGGAAGTCCCGTCTTGTTGACAATCCAGTATGGAGCATAGACATAAACAGAGATTGAACCTTCTCTGACAGTGTAGAGTGCCACTTCAAGTTTTCTGCGGGCATTGCCATCTCCATGACTTAATGTAAGTGTTCGATGATCATCACCTTTCTCTGCACCTATTTCTAGAGAGCCTTCCCAATCACTGCCTAAGTAATTGCACACCTGAAATTACATTAGAAAACAAGATTAATTAAAAAAGAATACTGATGGTAAGTGATATTTCACTTACAATATAATTATGGATAACTGGCTTCCATTGTACTACACAGAAAATATGAGAAACTTTGTTCGTTGAACTGAATGACTGTCAAGCTTCTATATCTTACAGAAAATAAAACTAAATTATCATAAAATTTCCTAACAATACAGCTTGACCACATACCTGAACCTGTAAGCTGACTTTCTCCTCCAGATTGACTTTATACAGAGTGGTAGGAGCACCTGGGTCAAGGGTGAGGGGTTGAGCAAGAACTGGATTTGTAACAATTAAGGTACATGGAAGGTGGTTGTGGAGGGTGAGGGGCGGTGATAGACGCAGTGTGTAGTTGGGAAGAATTCCACCCAAACCTTCCCACTGGAGAGAACTTAACTTGAAGCCTTCCTGAATTGTCACCTGTAAAAAAAAAATTAAAATTTTTCATAATCTGATAAAGAATTCAGATATTTTCCTCTTATAACCACATATAAGACACCTATTTAACCATAAACAAACATTATATAACTGGAGATGCATTCCTATGGTGAAAAATTTGACCAAAGACTTGATAAAAATACACTAAAAAATACACTAAACATTCCCATCAAACATTATTGCTATTTCCATATTACTGAAAATCACAACTAAAACATAACTGTAGGACCACAAGGGTGATGGGTTATTTTAATCACAAATGTATAGAAACACGAAAGTGATTAGCCACGTCAAATCACCTTATCACATATAACTTCACACCTCATGATTTTGCTTATACATGAGAGATATACAGTACAGGGTCTTGTTGTGGAGGGTAAACACCATAGTTGAATACATATAGCTGTCTCAGCAGTAAAGTAGAGTAAATAGCAGAAAATGGAAGGAGAATCTGCATTGACTCTTAATTTTGGCCACCCTACACTACTTTTGGTAAAGACATGGAAGAGTAAGGAACAACAGTGAGTCATCTCAATAAGTACATAAAAAACAGAAAGCACAACTAAGATAGAAATAAAATCTACAGAAAGGCAGAGACCATGGGGAGACGCTATCAGACTGTTGTATGGACAATGACAAGAGTTACAAGGACAAGTCAGAATATAGGAGTATGTTAGAGACAAACAAAAAATTACTAAATGCTAAACTAAAAACCATAATGAATTAAAAAAAAATATATAATAATTTTATCATGAAACTTATACAATACTACATACAGCAGCAGCAATGTTGGGGTCGTGCTCCGACTTAGGTTTACAGGTGAGTAAATAAGAACACGTGGATGACAATACGTCCTTCCACCAAACTCCTGCCGAACTGATGCCATAACTGTAAGAAGAGTGAAGCAGAAATAAGATAAGTTTTATTACAGGTACAGGATAAACTAACACAAAAGTAGCTACCAATCAGAAGACTAACATTATTACTACCAATCAGAAGACTAACATTATTACTACCAATCAGAAGACTAACATTATTACTACCAATCAGAAGACTAACATTATTACTACCAATCAGAAGACTAACATTGTTACTACCAATCAGAAGACTAACATTATTACTACCAATCAGAAGACTAACATTATTACTACCAATCAGAAGACTAACATTATTACTACCAATCAGAAGACTAACATTATTACTACCAATCAGAAGACTAACATTATTACTACCAATCAGAAGACTAACATTATTACTACCAATCAGAAGACTAACATTATTACTACCAATCAGAAGACTAACATTATTACTACCAATCAGAAGACTAACATTATTACTACCAATCAGAAGACTAACATTATTACTACCAATCAGAAGACTATGATAACATTATTTCAAAGTAAAATATTCTATCCGGCCAGGCCATACATTATTGTCTGAACTTTATGGCTTTTTCATTATTTAACTCTTTCAGTTACAGGGGGTCCCCGACTTATGAACAACGACTTACGAACCCCCGCCGATACGAACAAGGTTAGACTTGAAATCTATGGTATAGTTTATTTATCTGATGACTTATTTTTTTCTTTCATTTACTGTATTTTGTCATTCTATTTCTTCTTTTGTCTTAAATTAAGTGATTTTAGATGTATATAAGGACTTAAACTATGATATAGTGGGATTTTAAACATTGCTCTGTAAGTACGGTGTGCACATAGCATGTGTTCCGACTTATGTACAACTCCGACTTAAGAACGTCCTCAGGAAAGGAATTCATTCGTGACCCGGGGGCCCTCTGTATAACTTGTTGGGAAAGAACTTGTTAATTAAGACTTACTCAAAAGCAGCAGGTTGGATGTGGAGTGTGGAGTGATATGCAATGGTAATTGGCACGGTGAAAACTTGGTCAGGTTGAAGGGTGACCATAGGTATGTGAGCCTCAAAGGGGTTCACTGGAGACACCACTCTTGCGTGTAGTTCTCCCAGAGACGACCCGAGCATCTCTATCACACTCTTCTTGAAGCAAATATTGATGGGCAAAGGCATGTCATTGAGGATCTGAATGAAAACAACAATCCAGATTAGAGATTACTGTATTTATGGAATATTGTTGTAAGTCTGCCTTTTTCACTGTAAGCAAAGTTCATTAAGATCTATTCCCTTTGAACAATACAATATTATGTTAAAGAATGCTCTCTTCTTCTTTCACAACTCCTTAATTATTTTAATCTACATTAGTGCCTTGGGCCTTCCAGTGATGGCCAAATATTTTCCTACATTTAAGAGTTTGTACAGTACAATATATTGGTATTTTGCTGTCTCCAGGTGGTGTGCCAAGTGCAGGGTAATGTACACTATTTGTTCTTGTTGTTTGTCCTAAACCTGGCCAACACAGCCTCAAGAACCACTAATAATTGTGAGGTGACACGAGACCACAATTCACTCTCATCCTGCTTGCCAGCCTAAAGTCTGAATTTGTTATGATGAATGCATGATTTTACATCATCTTTTGACAAATTTATCAGCCAGGCTTTGTAAGGCTAGATTAAAAAAAGTTGCTCAAAATGTCATTAATGGAAATTTCATGGATGTTTTATATTCTGGGGGGGACAAAGGTGTATTCCTTTGATCAACATTATTATATATTTTTTTTAAGTCTGTAGATTTTACACCATTATATTATTGGACTAAAGCAACTGAGCACATTCACTTGCAAATCAATGATGATACCATCAGCAAATCAAAATCTAACTCAATTACGTAACTCTTAATGGACAAAATCTGCCTTTGGTGAAGATAGTCCATGGTGGTTGAAAATAATGACCACAGTGTATATGAAAAAGAAGAAGAAAATAAACTGACCTGTAATGGACTTCTGACTGTAACCTTTGTAGTGAGGTGGTCAACCTCAACAGTGACGATGATGTGATATCTTCTGTCATTCCGTGGTGGACTCAGCTGGAAGATACGGCTCCGTGATCTCGTGCCAACAAACACTGTGAGCTCATCAAACCCTGTTGAGGAAGATATCTACTTCACTTGCTGATACTGTGATTACTTTTCAATTTGATAATATATAGACAATATGCTGGAATGTATTTATGAGTACAAACTAAATTAACCCAACTAAGCAATAGTGGAGTGAAGTGGGGGGGGGGGGGGGCATTTGTCTATGGGCACTGGTTTCAGGGAGTACTAAATCAATATCCAGCTTATTCAGAACTTAGCTGTTCCCGTAAGACCATAAATTATAATTTTAATTTATGTTTGACATCAAATATATCTCCATTCACAAAAAAAAAAAAAGATGGGATTACCTGGTAAGTGGTTTTCTCCATTCTGTGTTGCTGTTACTTACTCAACCAGCAAATGTCCATCAGAGACCAGATCATCATGACAATATATTGAGATACAGTACAGTACCAAGGCACATAAGATAGCTATGTAAGGTTAGCCTTTAGAGAGTATGAATGCAAAGGGTGGGTGGTTTTTGTTTTTTGTTTGAATTATGTTTTGCCCTCCAGGCACCAAGCACCCTCACTATGCCAGTGTATTTAAACCCCACACTTATAAGTTAGAATGGAAAAAAAATTCTTAATGTTATTATAAAGTTATACTGTACAACATTGTGTTTCATTCCATTTATCAATTTATCACATATATTATACATTCAAACATTTGCTTACACATATATATTCAAGCCTTTAGTTAAAGTATTATTCTGCTGGCAAAATATATACAGTAAATGCATTTTTATCAATACCTATTAGGGTAAATTTGCTTTTAAACCATAAGGCAAATTGAAGGCTTCTCATCTGATAAATAAAGGCACAATATAGGGCAATTAGCTAATACAATGCATTGCTCCATAATTACATTGGATTAACAAGATCTGACAACATACATAATTAGTTTAATAATTATGCGACATACCAGGTACATTGATATGCAATTGATGCTTAGTAATGTCTTGATAGAGAGTAACAGGGTTTGGGCAAAACTGATCAAACGCTGGTTCCATAACTGGGATGTCTGACGAGAAGCTTCGGGATGCAATGTCAACACAGGATTTCAAGCTCAGGTGGTCCCAGTCCCCAACCCTGTGAGAAACAGATAAATGTCTGAAAGTGATCAGCAAAAGGTAAATTCCAATTACTTAAACAATTTCGAGCTCATCACTTCAAATTTAGCAACTAATATTTCAGCTGTGTCAGAACCCGTGATATATAGGAGATTACTTGGTCTGGTTGAGGTGCTTAATAACACTTGGAAGCAAAGTGACAAATTCAAAGGAGCAAACTCAAAAATGGTGTTGAGCAATTAATGAGAGTGCAGCTTTAATGTGACTTTTGCAGTTTAGAAGAAGGGGAAAGGGAGTGAAGAGAATGAAAATGAAAAAAACAAAAAAACAAAGAAGATGAAAGAAAATAGAAGAAAGCAAAGGTCAGGGTGAGAGACTTGATGAAGGTTCAGTCAGGGTTGTACTTCAAGGATGATGAATACCAATCAACACTAATTAAAAGATGCTGATAAAAATGGAGAGATCAGTAATATCTAGGAATTACATTCAGTGATCATTAATGGGAAAAGACAAGTAAATAATTGGTGACAACAAACTCATTGGTAAAGTTCTATGTATTGGAGGAATGATACAGTTATCCTTCAAGTTACAGCTGAATATTTGATACTGTATAGTAAGCAATAAGACAGTACAAAGATTTCTTGTTGAGTAAAGAAGGCAGTCGCAGAGAGGAGTGATGGCGCTCCAAACATGAACAGTTTGTACACTAACCAAAACGTGGGAACAATGAGAGATCATTGGAAAAATCCAAACATCAGAACAATTATAACCATGCAAGATAATTTATGAGATTACAGTACAAAGGTTTATAATAACTATTGTACTGCACTGTATTAATTGTGGAACAAGAATCAGCAGATGGTAGTATATTCCTTTAATGCTGAAGTGGTATTACTGCATGTGGAATATAAAATACCAGATACAGAATGATGAAACAAGTTAGACAGGCACACAAATAGGTTCACTAACTTGAAAAAATAGGAAATTTAATGAATGAATAATAATAAAAAAATAATTCTACAGTACTGGTTACAACACACACGTTCACCAACTGCCTCAAGAAACTACTGTAAAAACAAATAAACTGGTGCTACACAATATCACACAACACCTTAGACTAAGTTCATGCAATATGGTACTGATGAGATAGGGCTTTGCCTTTTTTTTTTAAAGTTCATAAAACGTTAATAATTCAAAATTAAGAAAGGGTGCAGTTGGGATGTGTCTAACTAAATAAGAAAAAGAGCTCACAGTGACCATGTGCTGCCTGGTCTGAAGGAGTCAAAGGATGCCACCGAGGCAGAGGTGGGGATTTTACCTCGTTCTGAGTCAACCAGACAACCTGGGTACCTAGGAAGGAGAGACCACTTGCTATGTATTAATGAAGGAATCTGTCCCTAGTATATGATAATATCAATATACGATGGTTGCCCTTTGTTTACTGTGTTGAGAGAAGAGATGAGAAGATAAGAGAAGAGAAGAGAAAAAAGGGTGTGTGTTCAGGTTTAAGTAACAAGGATATGGGACACAAATAAGAGGTGGTTTAGCTGATGTTTACATATGTCACTGGATAAAAACTGACAGACCAAAGAAAGAAACACAAATATGACTAAATGATTGTAGTGTCACTGAGAAAAAACTTTGCAACACAGTAATAAAATGTAAATGATCCATTGGGCTCATTAGAGCCACCATAGAATATTGTCTTGTAAAATTAATCCACTACAGGAGCCTTAGAAGACAGGTCCCACTATAGGGAATATTCTTGTTATTATTATTATTGTTATTTCATTATTATTATTATTATTATTACACTCACCCAAAAAGCACTTCAGTCTTTTATAAATATCTGTCTATCTAACAACTTATCTCTTGCTGTTCTCATCCAAGGCTTGACAAAAGAGCATCAAGCTTTATACTAAGATTATTCATACATAACAAAAGCAGCAGAAAAGAATCACATGAGCAACTGAGCAAATTATAACAAGAGTAACTACAGCACATAAAATGGCTATCACATCAATTCTAAAGTAAGAGATAGTGTTCATGCCTTGATAATGATTTCTAAATCATGGATGTGGTTGTTGTATGCCAAACATCATCTAGTAATGGTAGGGATTTTTGTAAAATTTTGTTAAATTATCTCCCACAGCTTAAGAGTTAATGGTTGGATGGATGTACACTCACTAAAAAAAAATATTCTGCACCTCGGCTCTGAAACCATCCACAACGATCACTGCGACAGAAGCCGTGATGAGTGTTATCTGATTTCTTGGTTCGGTGTGTCATAGTGTATAACCCCCCATAAAGGTGCAAAATAATCCTTTACTGAGTGTACAGGTCCCCAAAAGTGTTTTTCTGTCACTACAAATTGAAATGCTAGACATAATGCTCCACCAGTTGTTGGGATGTGACTCAACACTACACCAGATGTTGGGAGGTGACTCAATACTACACCAGATGTTTGGAGGTGACTCAACACTACACCAGATGTTGGGAGGTGACTCAACACTACACCAGATGTTGGGAGGTGACTCAACACTACACCAGATGTTGGGAAGTGACTCAACACTACACTAGACACTACAGGCAATAAAAAGTGAAAAGAGAGAAATATATCAGGAAAATGGACCTATTATTATTAAGTATGAGACACTGAATATTAGGAGAAGGATGTTTGCATCTAGTTTTATTTATCTTCCTCAAACTTCGCCTCAGTATTAATATTCCGGGTTGTGGAATGAGCTCAGAAAGCCACTAGATAGAATTCTGTCATGTGTAACACAAACCGGTTGATACATCTACAAATATGAGCAGCGAACCCAAGGTGGTTTTCGAAGGGCTAATCATAAGAATTAATAACTATTGAGATAGTGTTGGGCTGTCCACTTGTAGAGTCAATGTAAATTAATATATGCTGTTAAAGGATAAAAAAGCTAATGTATAATGGTAGTTTTTAAGTAAACTTTCAAAATGTTATATAAAGTATTGGACATTGGCCTGACGTACTTTGAGCTGCTGTGAAGAAGAACAACCAACTACTGTACTGTACTGGCCAGTTTGGTATTAACAGAAATCAGTTATGTGATGCACAGGTAAGGCACGTTTTCCCACAGCCTCATAACCACCTGGTGTTAAAACTATTTATGTAAATAATTATCTATTTTCTTCCATTACCACTTGTCCAGCTGACCTTAAATTTGACCACACAGGCCACAGTATTTTGGGATAACATTGTAGAAGACCATCAAGTTTTTACATATAAATATGACTTGAAAAGCTTTATTGACATAAAATATCACCTCATAAATGACAAACATGACCGTGACCTCTTCATGTGATAAAGACCCTTCCTTACTTTTCAGCACAAGAGTCGTCATCTGACACAGATTCCCCACGACTTCGACTCTTGACTGATGCTGGGCTTGACGGTAAGGAGTCTGGTTCTTGATACTTAGCAGAGGCCACAACTTCAAACTTTGTAGCTCCTTTCTCCTGGAACAAGAAGGTAATATAGTACTATACTGCCATGCTACTGATGTGGTTTATATCAGTACCTATACAGTACAGGCAGTCCCTGATTTACAAAAGGGTTCTATTGCTGAAAAAACTTTTGTAAATTGACTTTTCATAAACTGAATCACATTTTGCCAACTAACTATCATTATAAAAGCTAAGATGGTACAAAATTGTTTTAAATAAAAAAATTTAGTGTACACAATTATTAGTGTATAAGCCAATAACAAACATACAGTACATGTAGGAGGAAGATACTGTACTGAGAAACTGTGGCACACACTAGCTTAGATAAATGTTTGTTACATGCATACATACTTAATATAAAGAAAATACTGTACTTGTATATTTAATATGGCCTATTTAGGAGTTGAGTGTTCCCTAAAAGTGAGTTAAATGGGTTTCTTTATGTTCTACAAGCTTCTAACTTGGACCTTGTGAGAACAGGAAGAATTTGGCATAAGTTACCTCAAATCTATGGGTTAATTTGACCAATATTAATTTCAAAATTCATGTGAGAACAATAATGTCTTAATAAAACAAATAAATATAAATGAACATAATCAAGATATTGGGATATTTATTCAATCAGACAATATTTATTCATAAGCTCTATAACTCTAGCAAATGTCACGACTTACTGGAAGCTGCCAGGACATCAACAGAGCCATTTAACTTGCTCTTAGGGAACTCCCAACTTTTTCTCTATTAACTAATGGTATCATGATGGATGGCACAGTTGACATATTAGTAAATGATCAGATGAGTGAGCGCTTCTTCTCAAACAAGATAAACCTGGTGACATGTGCACAGGTCATAGATGACTATCAATGCTATTGGGATGAAATGGGCCCCAACTATCAGTACTAGTAGGGTAGAATGGGCCCCAACTATCAGTACTAGTAGGGTAGAATGGGCCCCAACTATCAGTACTAGTAGGGTGGGCCCCCAACCATCAGTACTACTAGTAGGGTAGAATGGGCCCCAACTATCAGTACTAGTAGGGTAGAATGGGCCCCAACTATCAGTACTAGTAGGGTAGAATGGGCCCCAGCTATCAGTACTAGTAGGGTAGAATGGGCCCCAACTATCAGTACTAGTAGGGTAGAATGGG
>NW_024734940.1:8450125-8512531 GCF_018991925.1 Homarus americanus | reverse complement strand
CTGCACATGGGCGGCATAGATAAGATGGTCGCTTATGCACTGGGATCGAGGCAGCAGTGCAATCCGATCCTATCTGTGACTGAGCACCACATTCGAGGAGCCACTCTGCTCACCCCACATGGGGGAGAGGTAGAAGAGGTGCCCTAAACATAGCCTGACTGGGCAACCGCACCCAGTAAGGTCATCCTTATGCAGTCGAAAACACAATCATAATCACAGATCAAAATAAAAACAAATTATACAACCTCTTATGGTCGCTGCATGGAATGTCAGGACCCTTCTGGATACTGGCACAAAAAAGAGTCCTGAAAGAAAAACCGCCCTGAAAAGAGCTGGCTAGGTATAACATTGACATAACAGAGATTAGTGAGTCCCAGCTCCCAGAAAAGGGTCGACTCACAGAACGGGGGTCTGGTTACGCCTTCTTCTGGAAGGGTAAGCCTGCTGCGGAGAGAGACCTCATTTATGGAATTGGCTTTGCCATTCGCCAACGCGTCCTACATAGGCTAACTGAAATGCCCATTGTTATCAACGAGCGCCTCATGACGCTCCGAGTCTCACTGAATCACTTACGTCATGCCTTCTTGATCAGTGCATACACCCCAATACTGAAAGCAGAGGATGACATCAGAGAGGCCTTTTATGCCGACCTTGACGAGAGTGCTAACCTCTATCCCCAGAGAAGATAAGGTTGTGCTCCTTGGCGACTTCAATGCCAGACTTGACAAAGATGCTGACATTTGACAGGGAATCATAAGGAAAAATGGACTAGGCAAGTGTCATCCCAACGGCCTACTCCTCCTCAGCAAATGTGCTGCACAAAACCTCACTATCACCAATACCTTGTTTAGGCAGTGCCAAGTTCAAGGGTTCGTGGCAACACCGACGATCCAACCACTGGCATCTACATCATTGTCAGAAAGAGATCGCCGAGATGTTCTCATCACCCGAGCCATACGTGGCTCAGACCGCTGCGACACTGATCATCGGCTCGTCAGAGCCAAGCTCTCACTTCACGTCACCCCAAAACAGTGAAGGCACCAAGCTTCCAAAAGAGCTTTTAACAATAAACATCTGGAGGAGCTCGAACGTGGGCTGATAAACAACCCAACAACAAACAACCCAAATCCCAGTGCCGAATGGGGTATTCTCGACACTGTCATGATAAAAACCTGCAGATCGAAAGAATACATCAGGACTGGTTTGATGAAAATTACCTGGAAATCAATGTTCGCCGATGATAAACGTGCTGATTTAACTGACTGGCAGAACAACCCTCATTCTAAGACCAAAGCAAATACCTTCCGCAAGAAGAAAGCGGCGTCCCAGCGGGAACTTCGCAATCGAAAGAACGACTGGCTTGAAAATAAAGCATGTGAAACACAAAAACTTGCAGATCAACAATAGATACGCAAATTTTTCAATTCCACTAAAACATTTTATGGGCCAATCACTCATGGCGTAGCCCCCCTCCGGTCATCTGATGGTAACTACCTAATTAAAGATGAAGAAGGCATTTTTCAGCGCTGGAAAGATCACTACCATTTGCTGCTCAATCGAAACACCGATGTGGATGTCCTGACTACCCAGCAGGTCCCTCAGCATCCAGAGCTGACCCACCTCAGCTATCCTCCATCCCTGGTTGAGGTAGCTACTGCCATCAAACAGATGAAAATTAACAAAGCCACAGAGCCTGATGGAATCCCAGCCGAGGTGTATAAAGCAGGAGGACCTCTGCTTACCGGCATTCTCACCTAGAGAATATATGGGAAAAAGAGGAAATCCCCCAAGCTCTTAAAGACGCCTCCATCGTCAATATTTATAAGAACAAAGGAGACCGGTCAGACTGTGGCAACTATCGCGGGATTTCGCTGCTGTCCACAGCTGGCAGGAGTATCGCCCGAGTCCTCCTAAACTTCTTGAGGCAAAAAACTTTCTCCCATAATGCCAATGTGGCTTTAGACCATCACATGGCACCACTGACATGATCTTTCCTGCCGCCAGATACAGGAAAAGTGCAGAGAACAGCGTCGAGACCTGTACATGCCCTTCATCGACCTAGCCTAGGCCTTCGACTTGGTTAATAGGGAAGCCCACTGGCGAACCCTCAGCCGTTTGGGCTGCCCACCAAAATTCACCGCCACTGATAGCATGAACGGCAGTGTCATGCACGATGGCACCCAGTCCAAGTTCTTTCCCTCCAAACGAGTAAAAACAAGGATGTGTACTGGCACCAACTCTCTTTTCCAATTTGGTGGGTGGACAATCGGTACTGATGAAGAGTCTTTCAACCCAAGACAACTCAAGGCAAGAACAAGGGTGCCTGCAGCTTCCATTACTGAACTTCAGTATGAAGACGACCTCACCCTTGTTGCTTACATTGAATGCAACCTACAGGATATCCTAAACACCTACAAAGATGTGTATGCACACTTCGGCGTTGGGGTGAATATAAGTAAGACTCAGATTCTCTTCCAGCTTGCCCCTGGTTCAGCTACAGTTCCACCATCCACCCAGCTTAACGATAGTGCCCTCTCTAATATTACCCACTTTCGGTATCTCGGTTCTCCCGTCAACCACCGCAGATATCGATGAAGAGGTTCAACATCGGATCAGATGTGTACCTCAAGCCTTTGGCAGACTCCATACCCATGTCTTCAGCTGTAGGGAGCTGAAATTATCTACAAAGTTGCAAGTATATTGAGCAGTGGTCCTCCCACCTCTAATATGGCAGCGAGACATGGGGCACGTTCCTATCCTCCGAGTTCGCTGGGAAGACAAGAGAACTAATGCTAGTATTCTCGCTGACACCAACTGTAGGAGCATCGAGGCTACCATTATCCATGAACAACTACATTAGACTGGCCATGTTACCCGCATGGACGGCAGTAGACTCACAAAGCAGCTAATTTACAGTCGCTTAACGAATAGTAAATATAACGCTGGTGGGCAAATGAAAAGGTATAAGGATAGTCTTAAGACAAACCTGAAAAAGTGCCATATCGACCCCCTCACCTGGGAGACGTTTTCTCCACATCGTAACGCTTGGAGGAGCACCACACGAGAAATTGTCAATTCTTTCAAGTAAGCCCAACTGCATACCGAGGCAGACAAGCGCCAACGCCGAAAAGAATCTGCTGCCGCCTCTCCCGCTCTAGACGTAGCCCTCCACACATGCAACATCTGTGCACGACCCTTCCAGTCCTGTATTGGTTTCTCGAGTTACTCCAGAGGTCACTAACGAAGGTGACATCCTTAATAACTCGTATCATTTTATCATAGCTAGATGATCTTCATCCTCGATTCCGAGTGACAGCAAAGTAGTAGAGTAGTAGTAATAATAATAATTAACGCTTTATTGAAAGAGCATGGCAGTCGAAGACTGAAAATATACAGTAACATAATTGGGGAATGGGTCTCCTGATTGACAAATAATATACTAGTAACATATGTGATTCAAATATGATTTATAATACTAGGTGGGGAGAAGGTCATACTACAGGGCATTTCAACATAGTGACAGTGCAAAAAGGTAAGACTGACTGGGAGTGAATACACTGGTTGATTACGAGTTGTTGATAATTTTTACAATGGTTTGGACTGGGCTGTTCTGTGTGTGTGTGTGTGTGTGTGTGTGTGTGTGTGTGTGTGTGTGTGTGTGTGTGTAGGAAGGCACTGCTGTAATGGTAAGGGAGCAGCGGCTGACATGACAGCAATAACAGAGAAAACACAACGACTGCTACATCCACCACCATCACTAACAACGACCACCACAATCACCAATACCAGCAACCACCACCGTCAAGAATAGCAACCACCATCACCACCACTAACATCCACCACCATCAACAACCACCACTACTAACAATAACCACCACCATCACCACAACCTACAACACCACCACCTCAACTTCCACCACCAACAACAACCAATTCTACCACCACTACACAATAACAACCACAACCAACAACAATCATCACCACCACCAACAACCACCATCACCCTCACTACAA
This sequence comes from Homarus americanus, assembly GCF_018991925.1. Lineage (NCBI taxonomy): Eukaryota > Metazoa > Arthropoda > Malacostraca > Decapoda > Nephropidae > Homarus > Homarus americanus. Next base: position 8,508,517 of record NW_024734940.1, on the reverse strand, counting down.
CAACCACCACCACCAGGCCCACCAGAGTGGAGAACATTTTGGTGTGTGACGGTAACTAACGCGGACAGTGTCATGCCAGCACTTACCTGATGAATATACCATAAGCCGCTTTCCCTAATGGCTTGCTCCCTGAATATAAATGACTGCACATTATGTATATATGAAAATCCCATTTATGCACAGTGACAAACATATATATATATAATGTGAATATTAGACACCCTCAGCTCACCTAAATTAATCTTTCTAAATTTCAGTTCCCCCTTTATTCACTAAATCCCTTTCTCCCCCCCCCCGTAACTCTTCTTTTTATCTCAGTCTCCCTTGGCAACTCTCCATTTTCTCTCAACGTTTAATATTATCTTTCAACCGGTTAATAATAATAGATATTCGGTCAATGTGACCAAAGACAGCTAACAAAGCCACGAGATGCTTGTCTCCAGTAGAGAATTTGTCACCCATCCATGTGCTAACCAGACCCAACGTTGCTTAACTTCACTGATGGGACAAGAAGCAATGGTTCCAACGTGGTCCTACAACGTTCACCCTGGTGTTGCATTCGCATTTATATTATCTAAAGTTTAACCGACCTCTGGAGTTGACTCTAGAAAACATACAAGATAGTTAGTTACTTTACTCGTGAAACATTCCTTGTCAAAGAAAAAAATAGAGTATTGAAGTTAATGATATATTTAGTAACAAATAAAATATAAACATTCTGATGGTACAGTGTGGGATGTGAGTGCTTACATAAACAGCTCCTCATTTACTATGATGATGTAAATTACTTTATTATTCTTTTTCAACACAGAGTTTTATCTCATAGTTTTTAAATGTTGTTGGACTAGTTACTAACTTAAAGACCCTAGTTGTTAAAGCGCAGTAATAACATATCAACAACAATATTCTGTGCCAAGACTCACAGTGTTTGGTGTAACTCGTACAATTGTGTTTCATCCTTAATTGGGAAAGAACTCATATTTTCTATGTTATGTGAACGCATCAGTGCAATGTCGACGTTACACTGCCCGTTGTTTCGTGTCCTAGGTTAAGTTGTATGTGTTCTCATAGTTGCCAATCAGTAGCAAATGTAAGTGTGTGTCGTCTCCCTCCCGCCACGACATCTGACAGTCTATTGTTTATTTTCAGTGAGGAAGGAGAACGAAGACATCCTGAAGGAGCTGCAGGCGGCCTCGTCAGGGATCCACACAGGGAACACCACCGTTCCGCCCACCGACCCTCCTCCGGAACCCACCCGCACCTGAGGCGCCTCGCACGCCCACCCGCCCAGCCTGCAACACCTACACTGATCTACGGAAGCAGATGTATCGTGCGTGATACAGTTACTGAGCTAACAAGAACGTTACAATAAATACAACACCTCTAGCTGGTACCGCTTCACCCACCCTCTTACCTAAAGCATGCGTCTCTAGTGACTCTCCTCCTTCCCTCACTCTCAATTAATAAACTCGCTTTTCTTTCTAAAACTTGCTAGAAGAAAAATATGTAAATCGATTTCACCGAGTCTCTACTGGCTGTTGGTGACTCCCGCTTTCCTCTTCCATAGTCCCCTTCATCCATCCCCGCCACCCATGACCAGGATAATGTAGGTGTGGTGAGGGGCTGTTAGGTGGCCATGGATCCCTGAGTGGTCAACTGACAGCCCGAGTAGTCGGTTGACAGCCAGACTGGCGTAAAAAAATGGCCGGCTGAGTCTAAGCAGTCGGCTGACCATTTAAGCAGCCAGCTGAGAACTTATAAGTTTCCTGTTGACAGTCAGTGCTGCTAGCTGACGGTCTGAGTGGCCTGGTGAGAACCTGATTGACAATACTACCATCACGGTGCCAGGTGGTGCGACAGTACAGGACCTTGGGGGGACACGTCGACGTCATCAGGTGAAGGACCTCCACCCCTCCCCCCAGTGAGAGTCCAGTCGGCCTGTTGTTAGACTGTATGACACCTTAAGGTATATCCCATGTTGTTGGTATTGGTTTTTATTTCTATTGTATATTATTGTACCGAGAATATTATAAAAAAAAGTAATGTAGTCACGTAGGAAGTGTAAATGTTATTTAAAAAAGCCTGTTGACGTGTGTTATATATATTTAAAACACTGTCTATATTATGTAAAGATGTTTTTTATTATAATTTTTACGTGTGTGTGTGTGTGTGTGTGACAACAATCAAACATCACTGCTGTTTATTTATTTTTTTTAAATAATACAAAGTGCCAGCTGTATTTCTTTGTAAACTGAGGCAATAACTACAGCTTAAGGAAGTTTAAGGTATTGTTTTACGAGTGTTTGGTGATGATTCTATCTACAGGTGGTGTTCATACTGTTTACTTAGATGTCTGCTGTTCTTTACCTCTTAGTCACAATCATTTACAGATGTAACTTCTGTTGTTCAAGTACTATCATTTACAAACGTGTATGGCATTGTCTACAAACGTTATAATATTGTTTGTAAACAACTGTGAAGCCATTCACAAATGTATGTTAAGCTATTTTACAACCGTGTATATTTTTGTTTACAAATGTGTCAATATATAAGAATATGTAACGATTTAGTTAAAATTATGTACTGTTGTTGCAGACGTGTGTACTATATTTTACAGATGTTGATACGGTTATCTGAGAACGTGTATGCTGTTGTTGACAGGTGTGTGTAATACTGAGTTGAATAGTGTGTATTTGATAAACTTACAGAACTGAATATAATACGGAAGAGTTCTGACAAAACCTGTGTGTTTGTAGTCAATTACAAACCGTTCCTTATGTGACGAACTGAAATTCATCTGCTGCTCATTTGATAATAAATATAAACATAACAATGACCTTAGTTCCGAGAACAAAATTACGACAGGTACAGTACATAGGTGAGTACTCTTTGTTAGATATGGTGTAGCCACTTTAGACTGTGATAGGTGTGTGTAAGTGAACTTATCAACTTGCCGTATATTAAAAGCGAGCAGAGTCTAGACTAGAGCTAGAGGGGCAATTCATGCTCATTAAAGCCTAGACTAGTTGCGTAGTGGTCAGTATCTCGCTCGCTGCTAGTAGTGTGTCAAAAGCAATATATCTATTTAAGTTACGCCTTTAAAAGGTATGCAGAGAAAACGGGTGGGCGTGACCTGTAGGCTGGCCAGACTGTGGTAAGGTCACCACCACCAAACCCTATTAGAAACTTATTTGAATAAATAAACAAATAAATATAATGTTCAATGAATATTGTTATGCTCTTAAGTTCATTAGTCAGCTCCCAAGTGGTTAGCAAAATGCAGGTTGAATATAGTATTATATATATATATATATATATATATATATATATATATATATATATATATATATATATATATATATATATATTCTGATAAGGAAAGAGAAAACAAGTTCCAAGCGCTTTCTGTAATTCACATCTTCAGGGGTGAGTACAGTCTGTACTCACCCCTGAAATGAATTTCACTGTGGTTATCAACTAGATCACGCGCACCTACAGTGATTTACTTGATATATATATATATATATATATATATATATATATATATATATATATATATATATATATATATATATATATATATATATATATATATATCACAAAAATTTATACTGCCTTAAGGACTTTCGTGGGGATCGCGTAAATTCTTGTATTACACAGCAACATTGTCCTTACTCGTGGGAGACCTCGCATATCAAGAGGTGAAGCCAATGTTGCTGTTGTAATATAAATTTTCAGGTGATATCCAGGAATACAAGTAAGACAGTGTATATACATTTTTTCAGACACCTTGTAGTGTTGGTGTGTGTATAGAAGCAGTGGTAAATATTTACCCTTATGATCCAGGATGCAGGTGGCCGGGGTTCATATGATCAAAAGTTTAGGAGCTCGACCTAGCGTCTTGACAACGAGTGAGTGAAGTGTTGTCAACGCAGCGGCCTTGTTTTGTGACCAGGAGCTGGTGTACATCCCACTGTATCACTAAAACTAATGTATAGTGAAAAATTACTAGTTTTCATATTTTTTACCTAAACAAATTGACTGAATGGAGTATACAGTAATATTACCATAAGCGGACAATAGAAATTCATATATATATATATATATATATATATATATATATATATATATATATATATATATATATATATATATATATATATAATATATATATAAATATATATATATATATATATATATATATATATAAAATATATATAAAAAATATATATATATATATATATATATATATATATATATATATATATATATATATATATATATATATATTAGTTGTTTAATGATGGACAATGAATTAATGAAATAATGTATGATCATACATTCCTACGAGTATGAAACTTGATAAGGAAATATATACAAAAATATGTATGTTGAACTGGGTGACGCATCTAGTTATACAGTTATTAAAGAAATTATGTACAGGTGTGTTTTATTCCAGCCTTCCGACCTGGACCTGTTACCTTATTTAGCTGGTACACACACACAGGAATGAGCCGACAGACACGTCTGGTTGTTGCTCTCCCCCAAACAGCGTGCAAAATTTCACTGTCAAAGGCGTAGCTTGGCTTTTTTTGTCTGTGTAAGCAGCTATGCTACACATGGGTGCCCGAGACTGAGGTGTGATCACTGACTGAGGTGTGTCCCGCCTTCACACCAGCCACAGTACTCTAGGATGTCATGACAGAAAACAAAGCCCAACTGATGGTCCCTGGTGCACTAAATATTAGGTGTTTAGTGTAGACGTCACTGGCCATTAATACACAACATAGAATACATAATATTACAATAAAGGTGAGTACAGTAGAGTAGAGTAGAGTAGAGTAGAGTACAGTACAGTGCAGTGCAGTACAGTACAGTACAGTGCAGTACAGTACAGTACAGTACAGTACAGTACAGTACAGTACAGTGCAGTACAGTACAGTACAGTATTATATGTTGAAACTTGTAATAGCAACACAGTAAACTAATTTTTCGTCAATGAATGTCCACAATGATCTCAGTCTCAGCCAAGAAGGTAACTTACATAACAACAACAGAAGAAACTCATATGTAAATTAAAACAGTCTTTACTATGGTTTATTATTGGTCAGGTTGAAACATAGTTTAAGCTCCTTTTATTAATCTGACAAAATGACTGTACGACATGATCTCTGTCAATTTTGTAGTGCTCATATGCGTGTACAGTCTCACCCAAAAGTTCGTTTACTCTCCCAGCCATCTATTGCTGCACACTGCCTGCTTCAGATGTATGAACTTGAGTCAGCTACTTCGAACCTTTAGATTCATTCGTACCGGTTTCATGTTCTGGTTGGTACTGAGACAGTTTCAAACATTTGAAGCAGACAGTGCAGCAATAGCTGGCTGGGAGAGTTAACGAACTTTTGGGTGAGACTGTACCATACATAGAGCTGATAGCCGTTCAGTTGTCACAGTGCTCCTAAGATAATTCTTCACCCGATGCTTGACGCTAAAGGACCTTCCTCCTGTTGTAGTCAATTCAGGCTCATTTATCAATATACAGTACTATACATACAGCAGTGTATAAGATGGGGTATAAGTCTTTGTTCATGCTACGAATAGTTTCAGTGAGAGGTGTAGGCTTCTCCTCTTGCCTGGTCATGTTCCATCGGGTTCCACAAGGGAGGCATTCTTTATGGAACTCCTGATTGTTGTTGCTGGGATGTGGTCTTGGTAAACTGTATACATGTGATCCTGAGCGTCTTCTGTGAGTTCCCGGAGTTGAGTGGGACTACTGTATATACTGAACTGCTAATCTTGCTTGTGGTGTCATCAGTCTGCTCTCTAACTCCTGAATTAAGAAGTCAATGCTGACGTTATCAGCAGTGTATTGACGCGGTGATCCTTTTGGGAAACACATGATGGCATTATGGGACTGACATTAATCTGTGAAGCCAGGTCAACAGCTTCATCATACAGGACATCCCCGACATTATCCTCATTCCTCTCGTTCTTCAGGTCAACAATTACTACAACTAACTCAATTGACGCTGCAGCTACATCACATGACTTGTCCTGCAGCATATGAGAACAGAGCTTTGCAGTATATGCTCAACAGCAAAGAGACATCCAATAAAATCAAACCTCTGTCTGGAGCAAAGTAAGGCACGTGCTTTACCAGCATTGTCATCTTGTAGACTGGCAAGAGCATCAGCCAAGACGACCATGGAAGAGAGAATCAGGCCTGTTGGACCACCGTTTACATATAAGCTACTGTACGTAGTTTGGTACGCTTCTGCATGTGATCTCTGGCAAGTTCATTTTCTTCCAAGCTTGATCTGAACTGTAGAAGTCGCTTGACTGAATAATTAAAGGCAAACTCAGCCTCCTGTGCTGTTCCCATCATGTCCCGTACTGGTGTGTCCTTAGATGAATGAACAAGAGTTAGGTGGAGAGAATGGGCCTTACAGTGAACATACAGTACATAGCTCCTTTGACTGGTGCAAGCTTGAACCCATATATGGATGCCGGACATATTAGCTGCATCATCACACCCCTATGCACACATCACACCACACAGCTTTGGTTTATCTACAGATATATGACAGACTTTCTCTCCTTTGGTACTGGCCCAAGTAACGAACACATATGGAGGCTATGTGAGGGAGCTGCGAGGAAACCGGTTCATTTAGTTCATATTATGAATGACGCACAAACTTTTTTTTCTAATTTTAAAATCATTATATTATTGATTCTAATTTATCATCATCATTTATTAATACATTTAAAATGCCTCAACTGTCTAGTTAACACCAAGTTTTGCTCAATGTATACTTACAGTATAAAATAGGGGTAACAAACTTAAGAAAAAACATACCGATACATGACGCTCATTGCTCGTTCTTCAGAGAAGGATAATCTAATATCTTTACTTGACATCCTGTTAGGCTCCTGCAAGATGGCCGTAGACACCAAAGAAAGTGCTTGGCATATGATTTCACTTCAAAGTGACATCTAAAGTCTTGTCTGTTGACATGAAATCTTAATAATGCACTGACCTCCACCTGACACTTAACAGCCAGTTTCTCGTCCCGACTCCTAAGCCTCTGACACGTTTGATTCCTGCACTTCGGCACCTGAGTTATCCAGAGATTCGAGCGCCAGCAGTTGCCTAGCTTATACTACAGGCAGGCAAGGCGTGACTAAATGGAAATATATCAACAACTCAGAGGACAGATTCAGTCGAGTGTCCTTACCTAGAGCTGGCCGGACGCCCGCTCCACAAGGGGTCACAGCTCACGGTTGAAGAAGCCACAAGTCCAGAAAACTATGATGGCAAACTTTTTAGGAGTGAGAATTGTGAACTCTTAGAACAACCTGCCAGAAAGTGTCGTGACGGCACCGAGTGTGAGCTCTTTCAAGACCAGACTTGACCAACGCTGGAACAAGTCCAGATACATTCAGGAGCCAGTACATGCCCAGTACGTGCCAACAGTGTGTAACAGAGACGTAACTGACCGTCCGAGCGGCTGAGAGCCGATCAGAGGCAAAAAGGATAAAGTAAAAGTAATATTAGCAACTTTTTCTTTCTGCTGTTCCCGTGTTTTATTTTTATTAAGTCTAATATTTTTACTGCCAGTGGAACAAACACGCTTTACACCTCTGAACTGACGCTCAGTGTTAAAATATATACAGTATATATATATATATATATATATATATATATATATATATATATATATATATATATATATATATATATATATTTAGCGTCTTTATTCAAGATGTCTTGAATAAAGACGAAAGCTAAGGTACTCCGTTGTTTCCATTTTCCCGTGTGATTTTATCAAGATTTATCTTATCCACGTTTTCATTGTGGATTTACATAAAATATATATATATATAAGGTCATGATACGGAATAAATGCTTTGCTGTGATTTCATGTATAAATAATAACGTGAGAACTTCATCTAAAATGTCCTAAATTTCCAATCTACGTTTTTGATTGGATTTGGGTATTGACGTAATGCAAGACGCCACCATACAGGGTAGTGACGTCAGCAAGGTTCCACCATACAGGGTAGTGACGTCGGCAAGATTCCACCATACAGGATAATGACGTCAAGCAGGATTCCACCAAACAGGCTAGTGACGTAATGCAAGAGTCAACCATACAGGCTAGTGACGTCATGCAAGATTCCACCATACAGGGCAGTGACGTCATGCAAGATTCCAACAGACTAGTGACGTCATGCAAGATTTCATCACAAACTGTTGGCGTAATGCAAGATTCCACCATACAGGGCAGTGACGTCATGCAAGATTCCAACAGACTAGTGACGTCATGCAAGATTCCACCATACAGGGCAGTGACGTAATTGAACATTCCACCAGACTAGTGTCGCCATGCAATATTCCACCTTAGAGACTAGTGACGTCACACAAGATAATACCACACAGGCTAGTGATGTCATGCAAGATTCCACCATACAGAGTAGTGACGTAATACAAGACACCACCTTATAAGCTAGTGACATCATGCAAGATTCCACCATACAGGCTAGTGACGTCATGCAAGATTCCAACATGAAGGGTAGTGACGTCAAGAAAAATTCCAACATGAAGGGTAGTGACGTCAAGAAAAATTCCAACATGAAGGGTAGTGACATCATGCAAAACTCCACCATACAGACTATTGACGTCACAGAAGATTCCACGACACATAATAGTGACGGCATGCAAAATTCCACCATACAGGCTAGTGACGCCATGTAAAATTCCATCATGCATGTTAGTGACGTCATACAAGATTTCATCATACAAGATTCCACCATACAGGGTAGAGACATCATCCAAGACTCCACCATGCACACTAGTGACATCATGCAAGATTTTACCATAGTGTAGTGACGTCATGCAAGATTCCGCCATACACACTAGTGACGTCACGCAAGATTCTACCATAGAGCAGTGACGTCATGCAAGATTCCACCATACATGCTATTGACGTCATGCAAGATTCCACAATACATACTATTGACATCATGCAAGATTTTACCATACAGGCTAATGACGTAATGCAATATTACACCATACAGGGTAGTGACGTCATGCAAGATTCCACAATACATGCAAGTGACATCATGCAAGATTCCACCATACAGTCTAATGATGGCATGCAAGATTTCACCAAATAGGCTAGTGACGTCATGTAAGATTCCACCATACAGGAAAGTGACGTCTTGCAAGATTCCACAATAGACTAGTGACACCTTGCAAGATTCCACCATAAAAGCTAGTGACGTCATGCAAGATTCCAACATACAGGCTATTGATGCGGTACAAGATTCCACCTGTGCCCGGGTGGGCTAATCTTCGTATATAATAAAAAATAATAAAAAAAATAAAAAATAAATCTGATTCGGGGATTTTGCCATTTGCAATCTGTAGATCTAATAATTCTATGACACTTACCTCGTAAATGTCAAATAACGGATGATATTGGAGGTGTTTTATTCTCTTGTTATTATCATATACGGGAGCAACTGTCACCTGCTCACTTTGTTTACAACCGACCCACTATCCAGGATAATCTCACGTCTACAAAAACGTAAAGTTACACCATGATGATACAACAAACTTGCTTTCATTGGTAACAGATATCAAAATACGTACTTTCTCTTTATGGCAGAGGGTTGGCCCCCGTCTAGGAAGTTAGGCAAGGTTAGGTTTCTTTGGTTGGTTAGGTCAGGTTCTATTAGGTTCCTTATTATTTACTTGCGACGGAAGTGTATAGAATGACAGTTCGTCAAAACAATTATATATATATATATATATATATATATATATATATATATATATATATATATATATATATATATATATATATCATGTGTTAAAAATCCTTGACTCCATGGCTGTACGAAACTGAAATTTTACAAAAAAAACACTCCATGAATAATATGCCTCAAAGAAATCGGTGACTAGTATGCCACTCAAACTCAGTGAATAATGTCACTCACTTAAAAACGTCAATGAATAATATTCCATTCACTTAAAAAATCAATGAACAATATGCCATTCACTATAAAAGCTCAATGAATAACATGTCACTCACTAAAAAATTAATAGTATGCCCCTCACTTCAAAACTAAATGAATATTCCACTCACTCAAAAACTCAAAGAACAATATGCCAATCGAAAAGGCCGCTCACTAAAAAGAGCTCGATGAATAATATGCTACTGACTTAAAATAATGAATAATATGCCTAACACATAAAAACTTATGATTTAATCTTTTAAAACACCTACATATTGCCTTACAACACTTCAGCAACACGCACACTACAATCACACTGGGATGTTTTGTTGGGGAGTCTGTCCAAAGCAACGAAAACAATAACAAAGCGTCTAGACGAGGTTCGCCACGGATCCCGTTACTACAGCTAAGGCCTTGCAGGATTGTGCTATAGTTCTTCAATTGCTGAAGCAAGAGAGGCGTCTACAACAGAGAAAAGACAAATGGGTGCATCGTAAAGTTTCTTTAAAAGTGGCGGCGGCTGGCTGGTCAAAGAAGACCCTGAATAATGATTTAATAATACTAAAGAAATTTTAAAGTGACGAATAAATAGAATTATGTCATCTTTTATGTATTATATTTTAAATTATCAGTGTTTCATGATTTATTTTAATTTTTACTTGAAATTACATGAAGCTCATTTGAGCACTAATCCGGCGAGCAAAGATCCCCGCCAAACAATTTCCAGCAACAGCCGAAATCCTGCTGCTTGCTGGGCGTTTTCGTTAACGGCCAGCAAAAGGGACAACATATTTAGAGGAAAGTGCCCAATGTGCCGCCACCTTAATCCCAACTTTAAAAAACCAACCGGGCAAATCTTGTAGCACTCACCATTACTTTGTTCCATGGCTGCTGGTGAGGTCCTTATCCCTAGAATCTTTTATCTTCCTTGAAATCCAATCATTTTACCAGTTGGTGCAGTTACCATTGCTAATTATATAATACACACATGGTAAATCCACCTATATCCACTGTACACTTTAGTTAGTATGAGGCACTTAAGTTTCATAGCCTTTTGTTAATACGTTTATACACACTGGGTAACTACGAGCGCTTGTTTACACCCATTTACCTAGTTAACTTACAACAGTAGATAATACACCAAAATACTGTGAATAATATCTCTCACTTAGTTTAACCCATTTTAAGGAGTGATTTGGTATTCCTAACCAGAGTTCTATTTCTCCTACCTAGTTGTTGATGAACTACTCTAGTATAATTACTAACACCGTTGCGTGCTGAACGACCTCTTAGTTGTTGAAGCGTAATCATATTATAACGTCAACGTTAACGCTATTCCTTTGACTATTTTATTCCAATGAAGCGACAAGTTGGCTGTACCTTCAATAGAAACCACTAGAGTGAATTTATAGTCACGGGTGTAGGAAGAAGATTATCGAGATGGATTCTATTAAAAGTCTATTATTCTGTACAATACTGTATAAGTAAAATAATCACGACCCGTGACGAAGAGATAATCAACGTTCAACTGAGGTAACTAAAGGATTTATCTGAAAATGTCTCATGTTTTTATTTATATGCATTTATGCGTTTGAATTACTAAAGTATTTCAGCTCGTACTCCCGGTAGGTAACTAGGTTCATTATAAGTGTTAGTCGGTCAGCGGCGCATGTGGACGTAATCTATATGACATGCCTAGTGACAATACATAAACCTCATACAGATCTATGAGAATTGAAATGATTTTTTAATTCTATCTACTTTAGCTAATGTATGAACATGATATAGGTTATCAATGCTTTATAAAATTAGTGATGTGCTGATAATGAAAAATAATCGCTTTGCATTTTAATATTTTTTTGTCGTATATAATTGTGAGCGGAGGTGAAGTCCTGTTCTCACTAGATGAATATTACTGTCCCAAATTATTTTATTTATACACAAATTTAATAAATATAATAATGAGAAGCACTATACAGTACAACCTCACATCTTCCTGCAAACGACGTAGCACCACTGTGAAGGAGGCGAGTATTCCCCAGCTAATAGAGGTTCCAGACGACTTTGTCAATATCAGTATATTAACCACATAACTGTACAACATTAACCAGAAAATGTTTGTGTTACTTAGTCTATTTCAATATTAAGAGAATACTTATGGTGTATAAAGAGTAATTACCTCAAGTCGGTTTCAAAGGCGGCACAATAATATTTGACGCACAACTTATCCTAGCGTTAATTTCATGATAATAAATTAATGCAGAAGGGCCGGTGCTAATTTCATGTATCTAAATTAACTAATCTATTAGTGACAAAGTAATTTTGATAATTATTTCACTGTCGTCGGTTAATTTATAAGTGAGGCCAGCCAAACTCCATCACAACCGCATTGTTGCTACGATGCACTTACGTTAACAGGATAAATTTAGTTACTTTTTCTTAATCCTCTTCACCACTGATTGGCTTGGGCGGTCGGTCACGTCCCTGTTACGCACTGTTGGCAAGCACTGGGCATGCACCGGCTCCTGAATGTACCTGAACCTGCTCCAGTGTTGGTCAAGTCTGGTCTTGAAAGAGCTCACACTCAGTGTCATCACAACGTTCTCTGGCAGGTTGTTCAAAGAGTTCACAATTCTCATTCCGAAAAAGTTTTGCCTTCAGTTTTCCAATATACACTTTTAATAATCACTGTTAAGTTATCACAGGCTTCACTTAGGAATTACCACACCTCATCGTGATATTCACTGTTTACTTCCACTGGTTGGTCTTCACACTTCACCAAAGCAACCAAGGAAGGTAGAGTAAGGAAGTTCGACTCCCCATACTGCTGCGTGCCGTCAAAAAAAGCATCAAATCACTAGCTGCACTTATAAGTGAGTCGGTCACCGATAGACAACGCCACCGTCGTTTGAGTGTCGTCTGCAACAAAGACTCCGTTTTGTTATATGACGTCATCTGGCTGGACATTCAAGATTCTTCAGTGACAAAACAAAGTTACAGGAAATAGCTCCACGTGGTTGTCATGGTTGTGTTGTTTGTATGAAGGACAAGAAAACCCAGAGACATTTAAAAATCCATCGGCTTTCCTAATGATAAAGACCGATAAGATTATAATTATGTCATGAAGATAAAGGAGTTAAGTGTAGTTACTAGTTTAAGTTACCATGATTTCGGCCCCATGTCTGCTATGAGGTGTGTTTACATAAATGTTTATAGGAATCATAGGCCTCAGCTTGAGGAAGATTATGAAACTTGACCTCTAGTTTTAATAATAATAATAATATGAAATTTCCCCAGATTAGTGAGGTGGTAAATGGAAATAGTCGTTGAAAAAAAAAGTCACAGGAAAATGTGACAATTTGGGCTAGGATAGTCACATTTTATTTAAATATCATTAACAGTAATAAAAAATATATTTTAAGTCACTTATTAACTTACAGTACATGACTTGTACACATTGACAACACAATTTATATAGGATGAATGAAGCCTTTACACGTATGTTAGGTTAGATACATGGATAAGATTGTTATGATGAATCAGCCCTTTCTGTATTTCTTGGGGTTTTTTTATTATAAAGTGCATATGAACAATCTTGTTTACCTTTATACCTCTATAATCCGACAATAGTGAACCTGTAAAAAAGTGTCTAACCATGAAAAAATACTCGAGACCGTAATTTCAGTCATTTTGGAATGAATGACGTTTTACAAATGAAAATGAGGTTAAGTTTCCTTCATGAATGAATAAATTAAGTATAAATAAATATATAAATTTAAATATGTAAATACCAGATTATATATACGTTAAGGTTAATATAGTTAGCCCGCTCTAAGGCATCTTTCGTTTTCTATGAATAATGCCTTAGTTATGTCGGTCAACGCTAGATAACGTAGCGAACGGCGGCACTGAAAAATACACGCAAATTAAAGGGAGTTTAGCTTCCTTACTTTACCTTCCTTAAACATAACCTTACCTTCCAAAAAGATATATCAGCCATCGTCCTCTTTCCGTCCACGACTGAGTTGAGCCAGTGGGCGTGAGGTAATGAGTGCCACCCATTGTCAGCAAACTACCGTAACTACTGAGTGGGATATTTTGGACGAGTAATAATCATAATTGGGTAGTTTGGGGCCGTACTTAAGTTCTCATACGTCCCAAAATGCTTTAGCAAATTATTTTTTGTTGATCGACAATTTTTTTAACCTGTGTGTGTGGGTGTGTTTGAAGTTTATTGAGACAATATTTGTTTAACGAAACAATAGTTGCTCATATATTTGGGTGTAGTAAAGACATACACATTTCCTAGACTCATGATTACCGAGTTTGTCTTATCTGTTTATATTTACGTTAATAAATGATGGAACAAGAGCCTAGCAAAAGACGAGAGGAAAACAAACATGACCTTAGCAGCACCACTTCAATAATTTCCCTATTATTGTTGTGGAAGGTGAATACCAGAGCAGGTTACACGTTACACATTTTATAGTTCTATATATAATGCCTCTTTATCCATTATACACACCTTAATAGGCAGAAATGGTATTAGAAACATTCTCGAGCAGAAATTAGAGTTGTCAGTCAGAATCCATTTTAATGTCTTTGGTGAACACAGGGGCGGATCCAGGAATATCAAAAGATGTGGGTGGGGAACATGGCGAGCACAGCGAGCCCCATCCAGCTGGGGGATTTTTTTTGGTGGGGGGGGGGGACACTGTAAGCCCCCCCAGATTTTTGCACTGAACTTTGCTTAGCAGGGCACTTGACTGTGCAAGCCCAGTGACCCTGACGGTCGCAACTTCTGCACACGCTTTGAGCAGCTGGGCACTGGGAGGCATCATGCTGTCTCGTGCAGCTGTTACACAAAGCTGCTGCTGAAGGTGTAGCTGGAGGGTGAGGGGTGGGGTTACCATGCTGCTTCTTACCCTTTCTGTAGGAAGACACCGCCCTCACCTGGTCAGGTTGTGAACGTAAAGCTGAAGTCGCACACCTGGCGGCCTCGTACGCTCGACATTTTGTTCTTGAAGGGAGGAAGTGGGGTCAAGTGAAATGAGACGCTGAACTAGCTCTTCATCTCGAATACCCGTTAAAATGATTGTCTTGAGTTGTGTCTCTTCACAAACTTAAGAATTTCCAGGACAAACATCAACTTCCTCTGAACATCTTTTCAGTCTTACAAAAAATGCATCAAAAGATTCTCCATCAAGCTGCTTACATTGGAGGAGTTCTCTTCTTCTAAGTGCTTCGTTGCGCTGTCCCTTAACATGTTCCTGTAACTTGTCAAGCACGGCCTCTACAGTCAGAGTTGTCGTAGGAGGCACTTGAAGTGTGTGCTCGAGAGTACGTTGTGTCTCTAAGGACAAGCACATACGAAGCTGTATCATCTGTTTAGGCTGTGGTAAACTTGACAGGTCAACCATTGTTGCATAGTCTTGCCAACGTCGACGCCATTCCCGAAATATCTGATAAGAAGCGTCAGACTTCAGAGAGGGAGGCGTTTGTGCTGCAGCCTTTTGAGGAATTGTTGAACCGACTCTGGGAGATGAGGTACCAGTACCTCTAGTCGTATCAGCATTAGTAGAAGCAGAAGAAACTTGTACAGTAGATCGTTGTGGGGAGGCTAACAGGGAAATCAAGACTTCAAATCTGGCTTGATCCTCTCTTCTTCTCAGGTCATCCTCACTTCTACGTATATCTTCTAGTTCTGTGCGTCTTTGTTCATCTTCGTGGCGTCGTCTTTCAGACTCTCTGTACCGAATTTCTTCCTCTTCTCTCCTTGCAACATAGTCCTGGCGTCGAGAAGTTTCCATCCACTTAATCAGTTGAAGGAGATCTGTGGACACAGGCACCGCAGGAGAGCTTGCTCGCGACGAACGAGGAGATTCTGTGGGTGATTGGGCGTTGTCACTGTGGGGAGCGTGGGGCCTGAGTGTGGGTGGGGAGAGATCTCCCAAACTTAAACTCATAACCCCATCGTCCAAGGTATCATTTTGATCCCTGTGAGACATGCCGGCAGCTTCTGTACTCTATCTGTGCAAGAGACCGGGTCAACCCCTCGTAATCTATGCACAGAATTACAGAAGTCTAAAGTAATACACAAAAATTTAATAAAGTGGGCCTGTGAGTGGGAGTGTGTGTGTATGGCTCGTTGCCGGGAGGCTTGGCGCGCTGCCAGACGTAGAGGCAGCTGGGCGCAAGTCGAACCGAAGTTTGCTCGCTGCTCAGTCACCCAATGACAGTAGGCAGGAGGGTTGTACTGCTGGGCAGCTCCCTCAGTCATCTGACTGCAGTTTGCACAGACAATTCTGATTAAATACAAAACACAGCACTTCACAGAACACTTCACTTCACAGCACAGCACTGTACACAGCATAGCACTTCACAACACTGTAAGTCCTGAGGCTTGTAGTCTGGCTGTAAATCCTTGGCGAAGCTGAAGACGAGACGCCATTAACACAGTCCAGCGGGAAGGCTGAATTCACTCTGAATCTCACTGAGAAATCTCACTGCACCATCTATGTTTTTCTTTGATACCCCCAAAATGTTCTACACTACTGAGGGTATACGCAAACACTTATCTTGAAAATAGGTTCTTATTCTTGTACGGGAGATATATACAGAGGAACAAAGAAACTGGCTTCCACACCATAAGGACTAGTGATCTCAACTCTCTGTATCACTCCGCACTGGCATGTACAGATGCCAGCATTCACAAGCTGAATACCTATGTAAATATGATAATTCACATACATAACATGGTGCATAATAAATGGAAATATTACATAGGATTAATACATGTTCTGTAATACTTTACTATACATAATTAATGGGGTAATATGAGTATACACAGCTTAAGGTACTACTTTGTGTCCATATTATACAGTCATGAAGTGCAAAAGCATGCACCTGGGTCGCACCAATAATAAGGAGGCGTATCACATGTCCTAACAGACAAAGAAACTGCATTAATGAGACCAAATGTGAAAAGGACCTGGGTGTGTATATCGATAATGAACTTAAATTCTCGGGCCATTGTGAGAAGGTGCATCAGGCAATGAAACTAGTAGGTTTTATAAGAAAGTCGTTTATATATCTGGATGGTCTGTCACTCGTCACAATCTTCAAGAGTGAAGTGCTTCCCGTCTGGTCCCTGAGGTATACTCAAGATTGTCAATTGATTGAAAGTCCAGAAAACTGCGAGGGCAAATTTTTTCGGAGTGAGAATTGTGAACTCTTGGAACCATCTGCTGGAGAGCATTGTGACAGCAGTGAGTGTGAGCTCATTCAAGGCCAAACTTGACCAACACTGGAGCAGGTTCGAATATATTCAGGAACCAGTGCATGCCCAGTATCTGGCAACAGTGCGTATCAAGAGACATGACCAAAGGCCCAAGCAGCTAACGAGCCAATCAGTGGCAAAGAGGATAAAGTAAAAGTAAAGTAAAAGTAATTTCAGTAATACCGTACTGCGAGTTACAGGCTTAAGTACTTACATATATATAAAATTGTACAGTACAACAGCTTCCATGCATTGCTGGCATATTTCTTTTATAATACCTAATCTGTTATGTAATTTTTTGAGGCTTTGTTACAGGTTTGGTTTGAATTTTTTAACAACATTAATGTACTGTGTCATAAAAAAGGCTAACAATCGGCATGAACTACTGGTTTGTTCCGCCTCACCACGAGTCCTGCCTATAACCCATCGTAAAACATCATAAAAGTAAAACAGGATATTCCAATATGAATACAATACAGTACAGTATATTATCATTCATGACCACCAAAGTACAGTAGTCTTACACAACCTCTATACTATTAGTCGCTGACCTCAGGGGAGTCAGGGGCATCGTTTCTTCTTTGACTTATCTAAGAGGAACATCACTGACATCAATCCTACAATAAAGGTCCTGAGCATTTGCCAAGACTTTCATTAGCATTTAAACTCTACCTCCACCTATGGTCTGTGTAGCACTGGGGAGTTTGTCAGGTCAGTATAGTATCCTCAGTGGCTCTACCCTTCTCCTGGTAGTTGATTTAGCTGTCCTGGTCAGGTACACAAGTTACCTACTGGAGAGCATTTGGTAAGAAATGGTGGATTATAGGCGATTCTGTAGTATTGTGCTTTGGTCGTACAAACACAGCTTGATCAATGCCCAGTGAAATGTGTTTGTCCCAAGATGTGTGGAAGAGAAGGTCATAAGGCATCAAGGTGAATAAAAGCTTAAAACCAGCCAAATGTTTATTGAGAACCACAGTAAAAACACTTAACATTAATTAGTAAAATTTTAGGACATAAAAAAAAACTTACAATAGAGGACTCTTCAAACTTACTTATCACTATCAATTAATATTATGTTCATTAAAATGTGATGAATCCCTTCTAACCAAAAGGAAGAGCATAATGCTGATGATAAGAAGACAATTGCATATACAGTAATATCGAAAATATACTCAGTATGGGTTTATCTACAGTCAGTATGCATTTGATATTTTGGCTGCAATTAAAAAAAAAAAATTCAGGGAATCACAAATGCAAGGCAAGATGAAAAATGCAACTTAAAATGGAAGTGAGAAATGCAACTTAAAATGGAAGAGTACAGTATGTAGGATTAAGGATGGATAAAAAAAAAAAGTACACATTTCTTTATGAATGGACTCTAACAGCATAAAAAATTATTCTTACATTGTTAAAAATTCCAACAAAATCACCAACATTGTGTAAGTTTATGGATTAAGAAAGATGACAAGAGCAGCACAGTATTATGGATGATGACCAGGACAACCTGTTTTGGATGATTAAATAGTTGGCTCTCTTAACACGACTTTATACAGTAAATGCAACTCATCACTTCTTGCTGAACTGTATGAACACTATAATAATTCATTGGGATTTTAAACAATGCACGGACTTGAACTTAAATACACGATAGCATTGAAAATGTCAAAACAAAAAACACAATCTATTTCTTTGCAGCACATACTCCATTGCCTCAGTCTTCAGGGTAATGTTATTTTGAGCTTTTCCTTGTATTAGAGCAGATCTAAAATGAAGAAAAAATATTGATATAAAATAAAATGATGCAAAGAATGTCAAAGCAAAAGGTAAAGGAGGTATCATACATTACCACACACCAAACATGTGATAAGCACACATTCTAATCTGTGGTACAGGTAGTATTCTAAAAATTAATCAGGTTTTAATTCAGCATTGTCAATAGTCTGTGGCGAGAAATCCAAGCAAAAGAAATACAGTACAAGACGTTGAAAAAATCTTCGACTTTAGCAGAAAAATTGATGATCCGTGACATTGAGTTAGATTGGCCAGGCAAAAAAAATGTACATATGTAATATACAGTACAATTACAGTATTCTTAATAGGAAATTATAATTACAATAATTATTAATGATAATAACAGGAAGAGAAAAGTGAAGTTTTACTGTAAATGACATAATTAATACATTTATCAGAAGATTTTGTTCAGTGATGAATACAATAAATTATTTCTCAGGGAATCTTTTATTTGTGACTTAGTTTTTATGTTAAATATCTTGTCTCTTTAACATACAAGTTTTTTTATTTCATTCACTAACAGATGAAAATAAATCATCTAGGATATGATTTACAGTACAGTACTTCAATTCTCCAAGACACTAAAACTTTCTTGAGACTAAAGTAAACATTTACATAAATGTTGTCCAGAATCAGTTTATTTGTGGTGACAAAAAACTCTGAAAGTAATTTGCTTCATATAAAAATAGAGCTCAGCAAAATATATGCATTTCTAAAATATTTTACAATCATTTCTGAATTTGTCAGTTAAAATATTTCTTAGTTCTGACTGTTGAGATAACTTTAAATAAAATCATGACAACATATGTTTGGATGCCAAGTGTAACAGTGATGTAAGCAAATTCAGAATGATGCTAGCTAAGGTAAGGAAGACAATGAGCTTGAAAATGAGTCTTCAGTGTTTTAATAGAAGCGCATCCATGATCTCAACAGATAAATAGCAGTGTCAAGAAAAAGAAGAAGAAAAAGAAGATAATTTTTTTTTTAAAGACACCAGTGTTCTAGGGGATGCATGGTGGGTCTGCTAGACAGGGACTTGACCCCACTCTACCGCTCGTGATCTGTAACGCAAGAGGACCTTATTTAGAACCTAAGTTTACAAGGCAAATGTTTACATGTAACACTCCATATGTAGCTATGCTGGTACAGTATGGGTCAGGGAAGGCTGAGTTTCTTTTAGGGGGGGAGGCTATCAATCTGGAAAAACTGCAATCATAAGCGGCACACAAGCTGTAACATCATGAGGTCCACCCAGGGAATTTGTTAACCTTCAATGACTCTTAAAGCAAACAGCAATCAAACACAAGAAGACAGTTGCATGAAGGATGTAGGCGAGGCTTCTCTTACTGATTGACTGCCTGTGGTTACTGTGACATGTTCTTAAGACTGTATGATTATCACACAATCTTTAAATCATTCTCACTTCAACACAGAGAAGAGGTAATTTTTTTCTATTCTATGCAATATCATCAAGCCCAGAGCTGAAAATATGCTTACTCTACAATGACTACTAATTCTGATCTATTTCTCGTCTATCAAAATTACACACACAGCTGATAACTAGCAATAAAATCAACCATAAAATGCAGTCGATTATTGGAATCACTTATCTGTAGTATGAATCGTCAGTTTCATGGTCCACTGCTGGTTAAATTATGGTATTTAGGCTTCCTATTATACAGTACAGTATACCTTACTTATATCCCCTCATGCAACCTGTGATAGTATCCAGTAACTTGAAACACAAAGTGTGTTGTGTTTGTCAACCATAATTTCTATAAACTGTTGATAGCAGTTGAGGATGAACTGGCCAAGAGAATCTGTAGCACCGATGTACTGTTACAGGGAAGATTTATGGACACAGATGACCATGTCAGGAGAGAGAATACTCGAAATTAATCACTGCACCAGTCCAGAAACACTTCACACCACTATTGTTGTCTCATTCATATTTGTGCTTCCTAGGGAGCAGTAAACTTTTCACTCACGATTCCTGTGGTGATGACCTGCAAAATAACGTATTACTGGATTATAAGAACTGGAAAATGAAAGTGTGTGTGACTTCCTATAAGACTCACTCTCGCTGTCTAATTTCTTAATGCTTTCAATCCTAGGTTGTGGACACAATACTATAATTATCAATTCTTAAAGGGCATCTGACTAATGAAAAGAAATAAAAACCTTCACAGCCTATATACTGTATTAGGAGAGAAAAGATTCCCAAGTGTAGAGAGGACATAACAAGAGAGGAACCAAGACTTAAACTAAAAGACACATAAACGGTAAGTCAGGAGGTACAGATGACATGGTACTGTACATGACTAATGATGACAGGGAATGTGCGACAGAACAACTGAAGAAAATGTGTATTACAGGTACTGCAAAGGGAAAAAGTGTTATACTTGAAGAAGAAAATGTCTTAAGTATGGCGGGAATAGTGTAACGAATTATAAAAAAAACATTTATAGGTGGCGAACAGGAAGATTGATTAAAGGAGCAGGCTTTCTTGATCTTTTATCTGCACTCAGACAGAACTTGAAGTGTACAATATAAGGGAATTTGAAGGAATGAAAAGGTAAGAACTGACGGTGTAGGAAGAAAGGGGACTTTAAGGCTAGGGACTTTAAGAGCCTTATTGTTACAACCACATTTCAAGGATAGAGACATGTGGTAAGTGAGAGAGGAGTTGGCCTCAATCACACACATAAACTCTTACCACAAAACAACCCACATACGGTACTGACCTCCACATGAGTCTGCCTTAGATTCATGTTTTCTGTCTTGGTGCTTTCCCTTCAGGGTAAACTACTTCATTTTTCTCTACATCTGTTCTCTCCCTTGTGTACACTTGACAAGGTTTAAAATGCTGAAGGTGACCCATTATCATGTTTTCAGCTTACTATATGGTACAATATCTATATACCAATCACATTAGGGGAGTTGTTAGTCAACCACACAAATAGACTTAAAAACTTCTACTTCAATCTATTGCATAGTGTCAATGCATTTATAAGCAATTGGAAAAACCTACACATGTTTATATTAAAAACAAAACACATTCTATATAAAGATTCTAAAAATATCAACAAATTCAGAGTGTACAATATAAAGGAACAGTAAAATTAGTTCAGCCTACCATCAGGGATGATTTGGCGGGGAGCTCCGTAGGGCGTCATACCAGATTGAGATGCTCCCTTGTTGCTCCCAGATTGCAGTCCAATGATTTTTTGACCATCTGTAGTCACCTGCTTTTGGGCCTCTGCAAGATCACCATTATTTGAAACTAATGTGCTTGTTATAAACTCTGAGCTGAAATACCAAGTACCTGTACTGTACCGTATAGTTCTCATAATAAAATCCATTCTAATTAAATTCATAAATCAACAAGTGTAATACACTGGGCCTGTTTGACCTCAAAATATACGACACACCCAATGAAACAATTAAAATATAGGTCACACTAACACTTCTCCCAGCACTGATGTCAGTATTTCTCTTATGTACTGTACAGTTCATTAGCCTACAGTGCACTATACAACACAAGAAAATGTACGTAGTGAATATTCTCATCAAAATTATATAAACTAAAAATTGAGAAGTGTCAATATCACTGCAAAATATAATCACGGTAGTAAGGAAGACTATGTACTGTACTGTATTGTACAATAATTGTGCTTAATATTTATACACCGTATATACTGTACAGTACCGCATCCTGTACAATATTGTAGGAAGGTGATAAGAATGATTTAAATAGGGTGATTCAGCAAAGAATACATTAAAATGGAGGATGAAATCATTGGATAATTATCCAAGGATTTCATCCTCCAATTTAATGGTCTCTTTGCTGAATCACCCTCCTGTATACTATACTATATACCACAATGCCAAACAAAATTTTCTCAAACTACCTATCCAGTACAGAACCTCACAAAAACACTAACCTCCAGGGATAATTTGTCGTCCAGTACCATATGCTGTCATGCCCGCCTGTGATGCTCCTTTGTTACTTCCATACTGTAGACCAATGATCTTATTCGATTCCTTTAGCTTCTCCTGGGAAAAGTTCCTCTTGTTCTCCATGGCAACTTTAACACCAATAACTGGACCGTCAAAGCTTCGTTTTTGAGCCTAAGGGAAAAACACTGTACCATTACACAGCTCTCACAACAACATTGTACCCTCACACAGCTCTCACAACAACACTGTACCCTCACACAGCTCTCACAACAACACTGTACCCTCACACAGCTCTCACAACAACACTGTACCCTCACACAGCTCTCACAACAACACTGTACCCTCACACAGCTCTCACAACAACACTGTACCCTCACACAGCTCTCCACACAACAACACTGCTCTCACAACAACACTGTGCCCTCACACAGCTCTCACAACAACACTGTACCCTCACACAGCTCTCACAACAACACTGTACCCCTCACACAGCTCTCAACACTGTACACACCTGTACCCTCACACAGCTCTCACAACAACACTGTACCCTCACACAGCTCTCACAACAACACTGTACCCTCACACAGCTCTCACAACAACACTGTACCCTTCACAACAAACACTGTCCCTCACACAGCTCTCACAACAGCTCACACAGCAACACTGTACCCTCCTCACAGCTCTCCACAACAACACTGTGCCCCTCACACAGCTCTCCACAACAACACTGTGCCCTCACACAGCTCTCCACAACAACACTGTACCCTCACACAGCTCTCACAACAACACTGTACCCTCACACCCTCTCTCAACAACTCACCCTCACACAGCTCTCAACACTGTGCCTCACACAGCTCTCACACACTGTGCCCTCACAGCTCTCTACACTGTACCCTCACACAGCTCTCACAACAACACTGTACCCTCACACAGCTCTCACAACAACACTGTACCCTCACACAGCTCTCACAACAACACTGTACCCTCACACAGCTCTCACAACAACACTGTACCCTCACACAGCTCTCACAACAACACTGCACCCACACAGCTCACACAGCTCTCACAACAACACTGCAACACCCTCACACAGCTCTCACAACAACACTGTACCCTCACACAGCTCTCACACAACAACACTGTACCCTCACACAGCTCTCCCACAACAACACTGTCTCACAACAACACTGTACCCTCACACAGCTCTCACAACAACACTGTGCCCTCACACAGCTCTCCACAACAACACTGTACCCTCACACAGCTCTCACAACAACACTGTACCCTCACACCCTCCACAGCTCTCACAACAACACTGTACCCTCACACAGCTCTCACAACAACCTGTACCCTCACACAGCTCTCACAACAACACTGTGCCCTCTGCTCACACAGCTCTCCAACAACACTGTCCCTCACACTAGCTCTCACAACAACACTGTACCCTCACACAGCTCCACAACACTGTACCCTCACACAGCTCTCACAACAACACTGTACCCTCACACAGCTCTCACAACAACGCTGTCACAACAACCTGTCACACAGCTCTCTCCTCACACAGCTCTCACAACAACACTGTACCCTCACACAGCTCTCACAACACACTGTACCCTCACACAGCTCTCTAACACTGTCACACCCTCACAACAGCTCTCACAACAACGCTGTGCCCTCACACAGCTCTCACAACAACACTGCCCTCACACAGCTCTCACAACAACTGTACCCTCACACAGCTCTCACAACACTGTGCCCTCACACAGTTACCCTCACACAGCTCTCACAACAACCTGTAGCCCTCACAACAACACCCTCACACAGCCCCTCACAACAACACTCTCTGCACACTGCTCTCACACAGCTCTCACAACAACACTGTACCCTCACACAGCTCTCACAACAACACTGTACCCTCACACAGCTCTCACAACAACACTGTACCCTCACACAGCTCTCACAACACTGTCTTCCGAAAATTCTATGAATAATAATTAAAGAACTGTGTAACTCCTTCATGACAAACCGAGTACTTCAGTAGTTGTTGCAGCAGAATAATCCTCAAAAATCTTCAAGAAATAGTCAACTTCTGCCAGAAACTTGATTTTCATTGGACTAGATTAACTTAACCCACTGAACTAAAATACCGAACTTAAGGTCTTAAATCACTGCAATAAACGCCTTTAGTTATCATACTCAATGGTTAAAAGATAATTTACACAATACTGTAGTTTAATTCACTAGAGTCAAGGGGGTTGAGAGATAAGTATGATCCTTCAACACAACACAGTAATTACTAGTAATACTCACAAGTCCTCCCAGGCCATACAGACAGTCCACAACCTGAAAGAAAATAAATCAATGTTAATGTTTTTCCTTTACCGTAAGTCAACGTTAAAACAAAACAAAAATCATCAACAAGTCGTATTAACCTGACACGGTCTCACTGGAGTAATAAAACAAATACAGGTTACTACTAGAGGTCAATACAAGGTCATTAACTCCAGGTACGTACTGTACTTTCTATCTTGTGTCAAATATAAACATTAATACACCATAGTTATAACAGTTGGTGGCACTAACAGTTGGTGGCAGGATGAATGTGGTACTAACAGTTGGTGGCAGGGTGATGGTGGCTTTAACAGTTGGTGGCAGGATGAATGTGGCACTAACAGTTGGTGGCAGGATGATGGTGGCACTAACAGTTAGTGGCAGGATGAATGTGGCACTAACAGTTAGTGGCAGGATGAATGTGGCACTAACAGTTGGTGGCAGGATGAATGAGGCACTAACAGTTAGTGGCAGGATGACGGTGGCACAAACAGCTGGTGGTAGGATGATGGTGGTACTAACAGTTGGTGGCAAGATGATGGTGGCACTAACAGTTAGTGGCAGGATGAATGTGGCACTAACAGTTAGTGGCAGGATGACGGTGGCACAAACAGCTGGTAGTAGGATGATGGTGGTACTAACAGTTGGTGGCAAGATGATGGTGGCACTAACAGCTGGTGGCAGGATAATGGTGGCACTAACAGTTTGGCAGAATGATGGTGGCACTAACAGCTGGTAGTAGGATGATGGTGGTACTAACAGTTGGTGGCAAGATGATGGTGGCACTAACAGCTGGTGGCAGGATGATGGTGGTACTAACAGTTGGTGGCAGGATGATGGTGGCACTAACAGCTGGTAGCAGGATGGTGGTAGCAGGATGGTGGTGGTACTAACAGCTGGTGGTAGGATGAGGGTGGCACTAACAGCTGGTGGCAGGATGGTGGTGGCACTAACAGCTGGTGGCAGGTGGTGGCACTAACAGCTGGTGGCAGGATGGTGGTGGCACTAACAGCTGGTGGCAGGATGGTGGTGGCACTAACAGCTGGTGGCAGGATGGTGGTGGCACTAACAGCTGGTGGTAGGATGAGGGTGGCACTAACAGCTGGTGGCAGGTTGATGGTGGCACTAACAGTACTTGGCAGTGTATAGGTGGTACAAACAGGTGACACAAACCATAGGTGTAAAAGAACTAGATGGAAAACACGACAGATGGCAGGTGGTTGCATAAGGAGGTGGTAAGAGCGCCATTTGGCTACAGGGACCCTTGCTACATCCCCCCCCTCCCTCCCTGCCCCACACCTGTTCCCTCCTCACACCTTCACTCCATAGGTAATTGTTCTTTAGGGCATCACATCTCCACCCAGTTGTTCCAGACCCCAGGTAAGTCAACAAAACCAAATACAACATCAAGCAGGTCAGCTGGTAGTATCAATTAGCATAACAGCCGCGTTTCTCCAGGGTGGGGACGGAGCAGGGGGGGACCAAGGCTGCTCAGGTCACACACTCGCAGCTGTGCAGGTCAGAGGGCAGGTGAGGTGAAAGGCACTGCCACCAAGCCGAGACACAGAATAATATATATGTCAAGTTTAACAGATATTTATGCACACTTTTACTCGCAGTCTTAACTTTCTCATGTATCAATGGCGACTTTGTTTACATAATATAAGTTTATAACCCCGAGATAGGGTCAGAGTTGGGCCCCGGAAGAGCGAAAACAAACTAAACAACCTAAATAAAAATGTCTCTATTAGTCTTTACTGATCGTATCTTCGTGGTACGTTTCTTACTTGTGCATATAATTGGGAGTTTCATATCAAAGTTTTTTATGTTTTCGTTGTAAATTTTCAAATCGGCAACAATAATTGTACATGACCTACAGCTCACATGTGTTCAATATTTTTTCCTAATATTTCCATACTAAATCCTTGATGTGAAACTTCTATTCATATTATTCAAATAAGAAATATATCCGAGGTTAGGTTAAGTTCTTACACTTGGTTTACTTTATTTAGTTCATTTTCGAATTTCAGGAGAACCCAGACTGACGCTACCAACAGTAAAAACATTATAATCTTCTCATCACCGTTCCAACACGGCTATTACTTCCTTACTCAGACTGACACTTATAATTATGACATAATAAATGTAAGTATCAGTGTAGTACAATGAATGAAACCGTAATTATCTCCCAAATATGATTTCGTGACGACTAGGATTCCCCCTCCCCGTCGCCACACGTATGACTCACTGGCTGGCCGCTAACTGGGACGACGTTATGGCAACCCGTGACCCATAAACACAACGACACATAATAGAAAAAAAATCGTCTTTACCTGCCCTGTGTTTGTGTGCTGAAGCAATGGGAACTTGTCTGATGAGTTTTCTGAATAAATACATGAATCTACGAAGCTAATTACTGTATCTATTTACGTGTATGTATGGAAAAAGCAACGATGACATGTGTCCTTTCACCCATTACGTCGGATTTATGTATATGAAAAAATCAAAACAAGAGCTAACAATAATCAAATCAAGATCTAATGACAATCAAAACAAAAACCTTAATAACAACAACAATTAACACGTAATGACCACCAAGACAAGAACATCCACTGCAATTAACACGTAATGACCACCAAGACAAGAACAAAATATATCCACTGCTGTTAATTAAGTATGGTTGGATGGATGGGTTCACCTGCACAATCAACTACCCGACATCAAATTCACGAGGTTCGTCTGAAAGAAGGTTAGACCCTCCTAACGTACTGCTGCTGTTATCATTATTATCTCCTTACGTATCTCAGTGCTTCAGTAACCAGAGTGTTTTAAGCACGTAATCGAAGTAAATCAATACACCACACAACAACTATTAAATATTATGACTCTTTCAGTGCTCGTGATCTCGGCAGTAAAATGTGTTTGGAGGACGGTGACGCAGCTTCTGGTCACCTTGATAAGTCTACCTTCCCCCTTACACGCCTACCTTAATCACACACATCTACGCTTCCCTAAAATACGTCTTCCTTTCACATTTGGGTTATAACAATACTGCATTATTACATACACGCGCACACCTCCAATAACAAGGTTACAGACAGGACGACCTTTGACCTCGAACCAATTATGAGGTACCTGGGGGTTAATAAAGATGACACTGATAACCTCTTTCACCCCGATTCTCTCTATCTCTGCTACTACTAATAATAATTATATTAATAACATTAGTATTATAACAATATTACAAGAATAATAATAAATAATAATAGTAACAATAATAATAATAATAAAGCAATCTATATGTCCAGAAAATGAAGCACAAAAAATTTCCCCAAAACAGTTTTAATACATTAACAACATTGAAGATTTTCCTGTTGTGATTTTCAGTTACTGTACACTGATACAATACATTACCACCTCACGACAACCTGCAGGAATGTGTTAAGGACCCAAGAAACTGTAAGAGGTGAGTAAGCGTTTGGATCAGCATAAATATGAGCACAGGAGTGTATACAAGGTGTTGACTCTACAGGATGTTGTGTACAAGTGGCGGAGTCGGGTCAGCACGAGGCTGCACTACCAACCGGGGTAAGTAAGGCTCAGTTGTCATTGTTTACATCTGACGCGCCACTTTCTCCTAAATTCATATCGTCTTTAACAACTTCTAATGAATAGATTAACTCCGACTCCAACTCCAAATTAGATGAACCATAAAAAAGACAACTATATTAAAGCTTTTATATTAACGGTTACAATCACACACACTCTAGTGAGATACAAACACGAGTCTTGGGTAGGATTTTGACTATTTCCCAGGACGAAGGATTGCTGTGTGGTGGATAGTAATGAGCCTTTCTATTCCCGGGATGAAAAGCCGTAAGATCTATTTTGGTTATGTCTCACTAAGGTGGTGTAGGATTCGGGTTTGATATCCTGGACAGGGAGAAATTAATACATGTCCCTAAAATATCGTATTCCGTGGTTTCAGTCCTAATTATCTTTAACACAACCTTGCATCACATGAAGATTAAACATGTTGACATATTTCACCTGAACATTAACCAACTTAACCAAACTTAATATTACCAAACTGAACCTAATTCAACCTCATGATCCTGTCTTCGTCAAGCCCCGTGTGTTGCGACTCGCCTGTGTGTGTGTGTGTGTGTGTGTGCGTCAGGGTGTGTGTGTGTTTGTGTGTGTGACTCTGTGTGTGTGTGTGTGGACTCGCCCGGGTGTGTGTGTGTGTGTGTTGACTGCCAGGTGTGTGTGTGTGTGTGTTGCGACTCGCCCGGGTGTGTGTGTGTGTGTGTGTGTGTGTGTGTGTGGACTCTGTGTGTGTGTGTGTTGGACTCGCCCGGGTGTGTGTGTGTGTGTGTGTGGACTCGCCCGGGTGTGTGTGTGTGTGTGTGTGTGTGTGTGTGTGGCGACCGCCCGGGTGTGTGTGTGTGTGTGTGTGTGTGTGCCCGGGTGTGTGTGTGTGTGTGTGTGTGTGTGTGTGTGTGTGTGTGTGCGACTCAGGTGTGTGTGTGTGTGTGTGTGTGTGTGTGTGTGTGTACTGCCCGGGTGTGTGTGTGTGTGTGTAGCCCGTGTGTGTGTGTGTGTGTGTGTGTACTGTGTGTGTGTGTGTGTGTGTGTGTGGGGTGTGTGTGTGTGTGTGTTGTGTGTGTGTGTGTGACTCTGGGGTGTGTGTGTGTGTGTGTGTTGTGCCTGGTGTGTGTGTGTGTGTGTGACCTGGGGTGTGTGTGTGTGTGTGCGACTCTGTGTGTGGTGAGTTGTGTGTGTGTGTGTGTGTGTGTGTGTGTGGACTGGGGTGTGTGTGTGTGTGTGTGTGTGTGTGCGGGTGTGTGTGTGTGTCGTGTGTGTGTGTGTGTGCCGGGTGTGTGTGTGTGTGTGTGCGACTCGGGGTGTGTGTGTGTGTGTGTGCCCGGGTGTGTGTGTGTGTGTGTGTGTGTGTGCGACTGCCCGGGTGTGTGTGTGTGTGTGTGTGTGTGTGTGTGCGACTCGCCCGGGTGTGTGTGTGTGTGTGTGTGTGTGTGTGTGTGTGGACTCGCCCGGGTGTGTGTGTGTGTGTTGGAGCTGTGACTGCCCGGGTGTGTGTGTGTGTGTTGGACTCACTGTGTGTGTGTGTGTGTGTGTGTGTGTGTGTGTTGCAGACATGTGTGTGTGTGTGTTGTGACTGCCCGGGTGTGTGTGTGTGTGTGTGTGCCCGGGTGTGTGTGTGTGTGTGTGTGTGACTGTGTGTGTGTGTGTGTGACTCGCCCGGGTGTGTGTGTGTGTTGTGACTCGCTTGGGTGTGTGTGTGTGTGTGTTGTGACTGCCCGGTGTGTGTGTGTGTGTGTGTGTGTGTGTGTGTGTGTGTGTGTGTGTGTGTGACTCTGCCCGGGTGTGTGTGTGTGTGTGTGTGTTGTGACTCGCCCGGGTGTGTGTGTGTTGTGACTCACCTGTGTGTGTGTGTGTGTGTGTTTTGTGACTCGCCTGCCTGAACACAAGCTTCATCCTTGACCACTGAAGGGTCAAGACGTACCTGGCGCTCCTCTGGGAGCAGCCAGGTCAACTGTTATGTTGGCCCATGCCAACTCCCTCATGAATCCCCCCCCCACCGGAATATCAACAAGTTCTCGCCAGAAGTTACAATTTCATTTAGGAAAGGAATAGAACCAGTGTTGAACAGAGGTGAACAGTGGTGAACAGTGCTTAAGTCAGTGAGAACAACTCAACAGTAACAGCCGAGTCGTACCCAAGTTAACCTTCACACAGTGAGGTCCCAGTTACCCAGTGAGAACTGCCCGTGAGACCCAACAACAACCAGCGATATGTTAATCCGTCTACGATAGGAAGGCCTGGGATCACACCTCACTCATAAGAACATAAGAATGGAGGAAACTGCAGCGGGCCTATTGGCCCATACTGGGCAGTCCCGTTTACACCCAACCCCTGTTGCTCATATAAGCATCCAACCTATGTTTGAAGCTATTCAGCGTATTCGAGTTAATGATGATATTTGGTAACTTGTTCCATTCATCCACTACTCTGTTTCCAAACCAGTGTTTACCTATTTCACGCCTAAATCTAAATTTGTCTAATTTAAAACCATTGTTACGGGTTCGCTCCTGATTGGATAGTTTGAGTACCTTTGTAATGTCCCCTTTGTTTAGCTCTGCCTTCCACTTATACACCTCTATCAGGTCGCCCTTTGCTCTACGTCTCTCAAGGGAGTGCAAATTAAGATGCTTTAACCTGTCTCTATACTCAAGGTTCCTAATGCCAGGGATTAGTCTTGTCATTCTCCTCTGAATTCTTTCCAAGGATTCTATATCCATTCTGTAATACGGTGACCAGAACTGAACTGCGTAATCCAGGTGTGGTCTCAAGAGCAAGATACAGTTTTAGGATGACCTCCCTAGTCTTGTAACTAACACTCCTTTGTATGAACCCAAGTACTTTATTAGCCTTGTTACGAGCAAAAACACATTGTTTACTTGGCTTAAGGTTCCTACTTATCATTACTCCTAAATCTCTCTCGCAGTCGGATTTCTCTATGAATCGTTGTTCATCTGGTATCTGGTTTCCCTGTTTACATCTCCTATACTGAGTACTTTACATTTGTCCACGTTGAATTTCATTTGCCATTTTTCAGACCATTCGAAAAATTTGTTTAGATCTTCCTGTAGTTTTGTGGAGTCCTCGTCAGATTTAATAACACGTCCAATTTTAGTGTCATCAGCAAATTTGCTTATGTTGCTGTCTATGCCGATATCTATGTCGTTTATTTATATAATAAATAATAATGGTCCAAGTACTGAGCCTTGGGAACTCCACTTGTGACGTTGCTCCAATGGGACTTACTGCCATTAATGCTCACTCGCTGTTTCCTGTCCTGTAACCACGCCCTAATCTCATAACACCATCTGTGAGGGAATTACTACACCGTCAGGTCCCTCATAACACCATCTGTGAGGGAATTACTACACCACGTGATGCCCCTCATAACACCATCTGTGAGGGAATACTACACAACATGAGGTCCCTCATAACACCATCTGTGAGGGAATTACTACACCACGTGAGGTCCCTCATAACACCATCTGTGAGGGAATTACTACACCACGTGATGCCCCTCATAACACCATCTGTAAGGGAATACTACACCACGTCAGGCCCCTCATAACACCATCTGTGAGGGAATACTACACCACGTGAGTCCCTCCTAACTCCATCTGGGAGGGAGTTACTACACTACGTGTTTGCTGTTCAACACCTACATTAATCTGTATGTTCACTGTATGTTCCTTTACCTTTCTCTAATGAAGGCTTTTGTTAAACCACCAATGTATGTAATAAGTCATTTATGTCCAATGTATATTTTCAGCCTTCGGGCTGCAGAACTTTTTCAATAAACCGTTAATTATTATTATTAGGTGAGTGTTGTGGCTCACCCGTGTGTTGTGATTCACCTGTGTTGTGACTCACCTGTGTGTTGTGATTCACCTGTGTTGTGACTCACCTGTGTGTCTGGTGAATTCAAGTCGTGTTTGTGTTTATCTGGTGAGGAATCATTGCCACATTAGGGTCAACCAGTCCAGGGGTAGTGTGAAGAGGAGGAGTAGGAGACCGCAAGACTGTAGTTCCTCCAGACGACTTCCACTCACATGCCGAAGATTAGATAGATAGACAGACAGACAGACAGACAGACAGACCGACCGATAGACAGAGAAAAAAGGGACAGGCAAGCTCAGAGAGAGAGAGAGAGAGAGAGAGAGAGAGAGAGCGTTGGGATGGTGTCAGTGAGCGGTAAGGGTTTGGAGGGGGAGAGAGTAGTGAGTCAGTCTTGATATCTGATAAGGGCAGCAGGTGCTACTTTACACAATGATATGTAACGAGAGAGAGAGAGAGAGAGAGAGAGAGAGAGAGAGAGAGAGAGAGAGACAGACAGACAGACTTGAAGCTTATCAAAACCTTCAGTATTACGATCGAAACAAAACAAAAATATCTCGCCGCTGTCTCCATCACTCGTTTATAACCGATGTCAACAAAAATCAGCTGATCGTAAGGCTGGTGGTGATGGCGCTGTTTACCTCCAGACCCCGAGAGAATGCCAAACAATCAACAACAATTCCACCGTCTCCATCACAAGCCAGTTGCCTTAGGACCAGTTAATTAACAAGATCTAAACTTGTTTGAGGAACGGATTTATGCAGTAGACCACTGACATTTGATTTCACCGAAGCATTCTACCGCACGACTGACAGTTTCTACGACTTCTGAGAGCAGCTACCCAGTACCTCGCCGTGTTCACCTGACAAGATAACGATGGTTGCATATATGACCACACGGCCTATTACTGCTGTCAGGATAGGTCAGTTCATTGGCACGAGTAGGAATGGATCACCTGGGAATTAGTTTCTACCCAGCTTATTTTATCCAACAGAATCTAATCTAACCTACCCTACCCTACCTAGCCTAACAATCTAACCAAACCTAACTCAACCAAACCTAACTTAACACCACCTAATCTAACATAACACCCCCCCCCCCAGATAGTTAGGGTTGTTTAATCAAGTAAAATAAACTGAGGGCTAATCTTCAGTTTGTCTCATATGAAACACTCTGAAGCCCTACAGCCAGATAAGTTTAAGTTACCCATTAAAATTTTTCTTTAAAAATCCTTAAAAGGCGGTTTTCTGTGATGGTCGTCAAACTCAAGAACAATAGCACTCGAGCTGGAGGACTGCTGGCCTGGCCCTTTACGAAACAAGACAACTTACGCTGCCAGAATCTCATCTATACCGGAAAACATATCGTACAGCCACAACAGCAAGGGCAATAATATGCACGTAGGAGTAAATTTTCAGACGTACTTTTTGACTGCAACATTTATATAGAAAGGATCAGAGAGAGAGAGAGAGAGAGAGAGAGAGAGAGAGAGAGAGAGAGATATATAAAAATAAACATGGCAATGAATGTAACACAGAACTGGAGTCATTAGTCACTATACACACTGAACATTAACAAATCGGTCAATTCGTGGCCAGGTCAGGTCATAAAGACACGAGGAGATTGTCAGAGGTGGCAAAGAGGAGAAGGAAGAAGATTAGGAGAAGAAAGAGTAGGAGGAGGAGAAAGAGAGGGGTAAAAGAAAGAGTAGGAAGAGAAGGAGAAAGAGTAGGAGGAGGGGAGAGTTGGAGTGGGCCATATAAGGACTAGCAGCTGCGGCACAGATATAATCGGGACAAGTTGAGATGCCGCCATGAATCAAACGCTGACCAACCAACCAACCACTACTACCACCACCACCACTACCTCCACCCCTACCACAATCACCATCACAAATACCATCACAAATACCACCACACCACCACTATTCTAGTACAAGTGTTACCATGTACAGTTATGACTAAAAATTCTCTGGACAGTTAACCTTCCATTATAGCTGCCGAACTTTACTTTCCATTATAGCTGATGAACTTTACTTTTCATTATAGCTGCTGAACTGTACTTTCCATTATAGCTGCCGAACTTTACTTTCCATTATAGCTGCTGAAATTACTTTCCATTATAGCTGATGAACTTTACTTTCCATTATAGCTGCTGAACTGTACTTTCCATTATAGCTGCTGAACTTTACTTTATATTATAGCTGATAAACTTTATTTTTCATTATAGCAGCTGAACTTTATTTTTCATTATAGCTGCTGAACTTTACTTTCCATTATAGCTGATGAACTTTACTTTCCATTATAGCTGCTGAACTTGACACATGGTGGGAATTACAGCACCAATCCCTTAATTAATCACTAGACCTGAACTAATTATAACTGTTCTGAAATAAAACTTCCTGAAACTGAGCTTGACAGAGAGAAGGTGAGGTAAACTTTACACCCCTCACCTCGACAGCTTGTACACCCTCCCCCCCATTCTGTCCTTCCTATACAAGCTTATCGGGAGATGTTGTAAACCAGTTTTTCCTTCGGCGACGTTCATTTAAAGACCCGACGGCCACCCCCTAGGACCACACCCGACGGCGTTCATTTAAAAGATCCAACGGCCACCCCCGAGGACCACACCCGACGGCGTTCATTTAAATACCCAACGGCCACCCCAGAGGACCACACCCGACAGCCACCCCTGAGGACCACACCCGACGGCGTCTAACCCTACCCACCTCTTTTTTCTTCCTTTTCTTTCTCCTTTTCTTCTTCCTCCTGTTCCATCCCCTCTCCACCTCTCCTTCATCCTCTTCCACATTCAATTCTTCTTCCACCTGTTCCGTCTCCTCTCCTCCCTCTTCCACCTCCTCCTGACGCTACACGTTCCTACAGTCCACACAGTGAAAGTAGGAGGGGTCGGGAAGGGGAGTGGGGGAGGGGGTCACGTCGTCAGCACTGCAGGGGGGGGGGGGCGGTAACAGCAGCTGTGACCCAGGTGTAGATACAGCAGCTGTACCACCACCGTCAACAGCGAGGAAAACGACATGACAGCAACATAAATAACAGAAATTCACCAACAGGGGCTACAACAGGAACAGCATAGAAGCAATAATAACATGTCTTCAAACACACAACAAAAACAGGTAAAACACAGCAAACACAACTCAAAACAGCTATCACAGCAAACATAACAGAGAACAGCTATCACAGCAAACACAACAAAGCAGCTATCACAGCAAACACAACGAAGAACAGCTATCACAGCAGAGAACAGCCAAGGTATCATCGCCTGCAGCAACACGCCCCACCACATCACGTCTGCCGCGCCAGGCATGGAGCGAAAAGTGCGCCATCACTCCCACCGCAGGCTATACCGTCTCCGGCGTTTTATAGCCAGCATTGAATTATCCCCAGCGCTTTATAGCCAGCGTTCAGTTATCTTAGGCGCTTTATAGCCAGCGTTCAGTTATCTCGGGAGTTTTTTTAGCCAGCGTTCGGTTGTTTCCAGTGTTTTAAAGCCGGAGTTCAGTTATATGTGGCGAATTACAGCCAAAATCAATCAAGAATTTCTTGCCAGTGTTGTCAAATGTTAAACCTTAAATTCAACGATAATTCCCTCACCTGGAGTCCTGATGACGTAACTGGAAGCTCCTGCAACACTCAACAGAAGATGCTGGAGGCAAAGGGTGAGGGAGGGAGGGTGAGGGAGTGAGGGTGAGGGAGGGAGGGTGAGGGAGGGAGGGTGAGGAGGAGGGAGGGTGAGGGAGGGAGGGTGAGGGAGGGAGGAGGAGGGTGAGGGAGGGAGGGTGAGGGAGGGAGGGTGGGAGGAGGAGGAGGGAGGGGTGAGGGAGGGAGTGAGAGGAGGAGGGAGGGGAGGAAGGAGGGAGGTGAGGAGGAGGAGGAGGGTGAGGGAGGAGGGAAGGAGGAGGGTGAGGGGGAGTGAGGGAAGGAGGGAGGGTGAGGGGAGGGAAGGAGGAGGGGAGGGAGAGGGTGAGGGAGGAGGGTGAGGGAGGGAGGAGGGAGGAGGGAGGGAGGGAGGGAGGAGGGAGGGAGGGAGGAGGAGGAGGGATGGAGGGGAGGGAGGAGGGTGAGGGAGTGAGGGGAAGGAGGAGGGTGAGGGAGGAGGGAGGGAGTGAGGGAGTGGGGGGGAGGGAGGGAAGGAGGAACTTCACCTTGGCCTGTTAAAGAACCCTCCCCCTACCCTCCACCTATCCCAACTCCCTGACACTGCCGCCACCTGTCACGGATGTCATACCTGTTCTCTCGGTATGTCATCGCCACCTTTCACCTGTGTCATGTGAACTTGACACCGACTTAACCTCTGGACTCGTGTCTTGTAGGTTAGGTCACAAAGATGTCACACTAACACCGGCTGCCACACTAACACCGGCTGTCACACTAACACCGGCTGCCACACTAACACCGGCTGTCACACTAACACCGGCTGTCACACTAACACCGGCTGTCACACTAACACCGGCTGTCACACTAACACCGGCTGTCACACTAACACCGGCTGTCACACTAACACCGGCTGTCACACTAACACCAGCTGCCACACTAACACCAGCTGCCACACTAACACCAGCTGCCACACTAACACCAGCTGCCACACTAACACCAGCTGCCACACTAACACCGGCTGCCACACTCAACACCGGCTGCCACACTAACACCGTGCCACACAACACCGGCTGCCACACTAACACCGGCTGCCACACTAACACCGGCTGCCACACTAACACCGGCTGCCACAATACCGGCGCCACACTCACACCGCTGCCACACCACCGGCTGCCACACTACAACACCGGCCACACTAACACCGGCTGCCCCACACTAACGGCTGCCACACTAACACCGGCTGCCACACTCAACACCGGCTGCCACACTAACACCGGCTGCCACACTAACACCAGCTGCCACACTAACACCAGCTGCCACACTAACACCAGCGCTACAGTAACACCAGCTGCCACACTAACACCAGCGCCACACTAACACTTGCTTTTCCACTCCCAAATACCCACCTGTAACACACCTCCTACCTGCACCAACATGTCTACACCTGTATCAACACCTGCACCAACATATGTACACCTGTATCAACATCTATCTACACCAACATCTGTCTACACCTGTATCAACACTTGCACCAACATGTTTTACACCTGTATCAACACCTGCACCAACACGCTACACCCGCATCTGTCACTCCACACCTACCAACATGTTTACACCTGTACTAACATCTGTCTACACCTGCACTATGTACACCTTGTACCAACACTGTCCACCTGCACCAACATGTCTACACCTGCACCAACATGTTTACACCTGTACTAACATCTGTCTACACCTGCACCAACACGTGCACCTGCACTACAACATCTGTCTACACCTGCACAACATG
Organism: Homarus americanus; assembly: GCF_018991925.1. Lineage (NCBI taxonomy): Eukaryota > Metazoa > Arthropoda > Malacostraca > Decapoda > Nephropidae > Homarus > Homarus americanus. Next base: position 8,470,290 of record NW_024734940.1, on the reverse strand, counting down.
TTTGCACCTGCACTAACATCTGCTCCACACCTGCACCAGTCTAAACACAAGGAGACAAACAAGACCTTTTTATTTACCTAAATTAACATAAGCACCCATGTGGGTGGGTGGGTGTAGTGGTGGCAGGTGCATAGGCGTGCAGATTGGTAAGAGGGAGGACAGGTGTGTGGTGGAGTGGTGGGACAGGTGGAAGTGGTTAAGAGTTGGTGGGCAGGTGAGTGGCTAGTGGGTTAAGAATGGGTGGACGGATGTATCAGTGGGGCAGTGGGTGGACAGGAATGGGTGGGTTAAGGGGTGGACAGGTGTGTGAGCAGGCTAGGAGTGGGTGGACAGGTGTGTGAGCAGGCTAGGAGTGGGTGGGCAGGTGTGTGAGTGGGTTAAGAGTGGGTGGACGGATGTGTCGGTGGGTTAAGGGTGGGTAGACGAATGTGTCAGTGGGTTAAGGATGGGCAGATGTGTGAGTGGGTTAAGAGTGAGTAAGCAGATGTACAGGTGCGCAACTCAATAAACACCCAACTTTACAAACACCTGTCCACATTAACACACACACAGTCGTACAGGTGTTCAAATAAACACCTGTACTTAACCAGATGTACACACGTGGCGGTATGTGTAAGAGGGTGGGTTTGGGTGGGTTGGAGTAGGTAGGTGGGGGGTATGGAGGAAAGGCGGAGTTAGGTGGGGTGATGGGGTAGGGTGATGGGGGAGGATCAATGATTTGTCAAGAAATTCCCTACTGATGGTTGTGTCTCAGTCAATATGGACTTCGGTTCCTCAACATCTGACTCTGTCGTTCGTGGCTTAAATACCCAGAATTATGGCATTAGATTGGGCATTTTGGAGCTGTTATACGAGAGAGAGAGAGAGAGAGAGAGAGAGAGGTGTTTGTGTGTGACGAGGGTGAGGGAAGTGAGGAGACGGGTAGATAGATGTGGAATTGGACAGGTTGGGAGACAGTGGACAGGTGAGAGGCAGTGGACAGGTGAGAGGCAGTGGACAGGAGAGGCAGGACAGGTGAGAGGTGACAGGTGGAGAGGCAGTGGACAGGTGAGAGGCAGTGACAGGTGGAGAGGCAGTGGACAGGCGAGAGGCAGTGGACAGGCGAGAGGCAGTGGACAATTAACAGGGTGAGGGAGGGGAGGTGAGAGGAGGAAAAGAGGGGTAGGGAGAGGTTGCAGTGGACAGGTGAGAGGGCCTCATTAGTTCAGGGTCACTACTACTGTAAACGCTCCAGCCTTCGACTCCTGAGAGGGTAGATCTTATTTCAGGGTTTCGTAAGTTTATTTAGTTTCTTTCTCGTATGTTTTCTTTTCTTCAATTTATTTTTATTCTGTTTTCCTATCTGAATATAATTTATTCCTTTCCCGTGTTTTCTTACTTTATAGTTTGGTGGGTGGGTGGGTGTGTCAACAACTGGAGTGTTTACAATGGGAAGTGTGTGACAGGTCGGAGGCTCAAAAGCTCGCTCTCTCTCTCCGATTGGTAATGTCTCAATAAACAATAACAAAAGCAAAAACAAAGTAAACAAAGTCAATTTTATTTACCTGTGTCTTTTGTTTTAGTCAAGGAACAATGAACACATGATTGACTTTCTCGCCAAACAAATGACTGTCAATTAAACTCCGCCCACTTTTCGCCGTCCTGGATGTTGATTGGCTGCTGGTTGTTATGAGAATGGCAGTTTATGTTACTTAGCAACAAAAGAGCTGCTAAGAAAACTGGTGGTGGCATCCCTCCCTGACATCTTATCTCTCAGTATCTCTCTCTCTGACATCTCATCTCTCAGTGCATCTCTCCCGGACATCTCATCTCTCAGTGCATCTCTCCCTGACATCTCATCTCTGTGCATCTCTCCCTGACATCTCATCTCAGTGCATCTCTCCCTGACATCTCATCTCTCAGTGCATCTCTCCCTGACATCTCATCTCTCAGTGCATCTCTCCCTGACATCTCATCTCTCAGTGCATCTCTCCCTGACATCTCATCTCTCAGTATCTCTCTTCCTGACATCTCATCTCTCTTCCTGACATCTCATCTCAATATCTCTCTCCCTGACATCTCATCTCTCAATATCTCTCTCTCCCTGACATCTCATCTCTCTGCGCATCTCCCCTGACATCTATCTCTCAGTGCATCTCTCCCGACATCTCATCTCAATATCTCTCCCTGACATCTCATCTCTCAATATCTCTCCTGACATCTCATCTCTCAGTGCATCTCCCTGACATCTTATCTTCTCAGTGCATCTCTCCTTCGACATCTTATCTCTCAGTGCATCTCTCCCTGACATCTCATCTCAATATCTCTTCCTGACATCTCATCTCTCTGTATCTCTCTTCCTGACTTCCCCATCTTCTTCCTGACATCTCATCTCCTCAGTGCATCCCCAGTGCATCTCTCCCTGACATCTCATCTCCTCAGCGCACTTCTCCTGACATCTCATCTCTTAGTGCATCTCTCCCTGACATCTCATCTCTCAGTGCATCTCCCTGACATCCCCATCTCCCCAGTGCATCTCTCCTGACATCTCAGCTCTCAGTGCATCTCTCCCTGACATCTCATCTCCTCAGTGCATCTCTCCCTGACATCTCATCTCTCAGTGCATCTCTCCCTGACATCTCATCTCTCAGTGCATCTCTCCCTGACATCTCATCTCTCACTGCATCTCTCCCTGGCATCTCATCTCTCAGTGCATCTCTCCCTGACATCTCATCTCTCAGTGCATCTCTCCCTGACATCTCATCTCTCAATATCTCTCTCCCTGACATCTCATTTCTCAATATCTCTCTCACTGACATCTCATCTCTCAGTGCATCTCTCCCTGACATATCTCTCAGTGCATCTCTCCCTGACATCTCATCTCTGTGCATCTCTTCCTGACTTCTCATCTCTCAGTATCTCTCTCCCTGACATATCTCTCAGTGCATCTCTCCCTGACATCTCATCTCTGTGCATCTCTTCCTGACTTCTCATCTCTCAGTGCATCTCTCCCTGACATCTCATCTCTCAGTATCTCTCTCCCTGACATATCTCTCAGTGCATCTCTCCCTGACATCTCATCTCTCAGTATCTCTCTCCCTGACATATCAGCTCTCAGTGCATCTCTCACTTGTCTCTCTCATCAACAATGAGACGCTTAAACCTTCATGGTAACGTAAACACATCATTAGGAATTATAACCTCGTTAATGTGTACACTGTCAGGAGTGGCGCCTTGGTTGTGGAGGCGCGCACACACACACACACACACACACAACGAATGTAAAATCAGAAATACCAGTTTAATGTCGATTTAAGCCTGAGATAAGAGGACTTTAATCTGTAGTGGTGTTGGCACGGTGGTCTAACCTTATTAAAACCAAGAACATATAAGAAATTTTTTAATTATTTAAAAAGAGAAATCAGTTCCCTGAATTTAGTTTTAGAGAAAATTTAATAATTTAATTATCAGAGCAGATACAAACCCAACCCACGAACTGTTGCCATAGCAAGGTTAAAATTAGACTAGTTACGCTGATTCAATATATTAATGTAGTTACCGCTAAAAATCCCCCCATGTTATCGTTTTCTTCAACCCCCCGAGCGCTATATGTTATCATGGCAATAATTGGTCGATTTTGGCTCAATTTGGACCAAAAGTTTACCATCTGGATCTTGTGTCGTGTTAATCGAAACTACAAAATTTGCTTCAAATCAGCAAACCCCTTCACGAGTTATTTTAGAAACAGAGACAGACTGACAGATAAACAGACTGACAGATAGACAGGCCAAGACAGAAAACTATACCCTGCCTTAATTTATGTACAGGGTAATAACCTTACACCCCTGGGTGGTGCCTTCACCTAGACACCCACCCACCCCCACAAAGCTTCACTCTTAACACAGGCTGCGGGTGTTAGCGGCCACACAGTGAGGTAGTCTTGTTTTACCCTCCCTCATAAACTAAATTGACGACCTTCCTGTGTGACCAGCGAGAACACAGTCAAGGAAGTGTTCTCCTCTGTCCAAAGCTCACGACACGGTCACTCCCTCTGGTGCTGTGACCTCACGACACAGTGGAGCTTTTACACAGAGTTCACGACCCGGCAAACCTCTTCAATGTTGTGACAATTTTTACACGATAAGACATTCAATAAAGATAAGAATGTTTCCTATACATCCTGAAGCTGCCATGAGGTGAATTTGTTCAAGTATCTGACCAGGTTTGTTTTGTTTTTGTCTTAAAAACTTGAATAATTAAAAAAATATATATATATATATATTAGCCAAAATCCACATCATCGTAATTTAACTCATACGTCCAGCAACTATGATTTCCACCTTGTAAAATATTATTCACAAAATTGGGGAGATTTAAGTGTCATCTGTGTCATACCTCAGTGCCATCTCTCCGTGTCATCTGTGTCATACCTCAGTGCCATCTCCGTGTCATCTGTGTCATACCTCAGTGCCATCTCCGTGTCATCTGTGTCATACCTCAGTGCCATCTCTCCGTGTCAGCTCACTACTTAGTTTTAGGTCCAAATTATATCACCGTAAGATTAGCCCCCAGCTTATTGTACATTAAGATTAACCACCTTAGCGTTAACCTAATTTAATATAATCTAACCTAACCGCCCCACCCCCCAGGTAGAGAGTTAGTGAGTAACGTAAAATAGGTATGAATCAATGCTGATCCACAAAACACAAAAAGTAAAGAAAATGACTGTACACGTGGACGGCCGCTACCAGTATATACTCGTAAATAAATCACATCTTTATGCTTTACGATACTTTTTGTCTTCGAACTATTTTATTACTGTAACTATCACTACCACCATCACCCTACTAGAGTACCACTACCATCATCACTAATTTACCGCTTCCATCTCATTGAAGTACCACTACCACCCCACTACAAGTACCACCCCACCACCACCAGCAGAGTGTGTCCGGTACAGGAGAGGAGAAGCAATAGCCTTAAGCACACAATGGTGATGACGGAGGGAAGGAAAGAGGGGGAGGCAGAGAGGAGGAGAGGAGGGAAGGAGGGACAGAGGTAGGAGAGGGACGTACAGAGGAGGAAGGAAGGAAAGGTATAAGGAATTGGGAGATGAAGGAGATATTCCACCTGTAGGTGTGTGTGTAAGACCCTCCAAAACACGACACAAACACGGTAGAGGTCACCGTTTGAGGAACACTCTGGGAAGGCTGAAATAATTTATATCAGCCACCTACTAGGTCATGATAGGTCAATAAGGTCAACTCGGGTTATTTCTTGGACCAACAATATTAATAACACCACAACCAACAACAACAATGATAAAAAAATAATAATAATAATATCACCATTTCCCAACACTTAATAAACAGAACCATCACTATTCTCTCACCATTACCCCAATTATTGTCACCATCACCACAACTACTATCACCATTATCACTTCTCAGCTACCACCACCAACTACCATTACCTCTTACCAACCACTACCATCGATCTTACCTACTAACCACCATCATTCAACACATAACGCACACACACGATCATACTCATATCAACTGTTTATATTGCATATTATTAACCCAGCGCAAGTTCTTCTCTTTTTAAAAATCTAATTCCTCTGACCAATCGCCCCATTTAGTGACGAATAAAAATACGTGTGTGTGTGTGTTATCCTTCCCCTGTCATAAAGAATTGGCGCACCTCACTCATAAGATAACATCAAGATAACGCATGACAGTTTATGACACCTTCATCACACCACATGACACCTCCCCTCCCCCACCCCCCCCGTCCGTGTGGGTGGCGTCGTTCGTAAGGGAGAGGTAGTGGGTGTGGGTGGGTGGTATAAAGGTTGCTTTGGTGAGTGGATGGGAGGATGGATGGATGGGCGGATGGGATAGTGGGTGAGTGGGTGGGTGGCCTCTTAGACTGGGTGTAGGAATCAATAATGGTGATCGACTGGACAAAGCGTCATTAGATATACGTCACCATGAAGAGTGGGTTAAGTCCACACACGCACGCACACACACACACACACCTGGTCCCCACAACAAATAAAGCTCCCTGTTTCTCACTTTCCTACGTACACCTCTACACTCACTCTCTACACCTTCTCTACCTTCCCCAATACCCCTCAACGTCCGTGAAGGCTGAATGTACGTGTTTATGTACATTAAAGTGGCCAGCAGGGGCGTCCGTGGATGAGTCATCAAGGCGGTGGATTGTGAAGGGGTCGACCGGAATTTGTGTTTACAGAGTTGAGGCAGCACACACTCTCTCTCTCTCTCTGGTCACCCTCTTAACCTCCATTATCATCGAGTCTTCCTACAATCGTATCTGCAACCAGCCATGAATGAGCTCTCTCTCTCTCTCTCTCTCTCTCTCTCTCTCTCTCTCAGCTGTTTTTTTGTTTAGTTCATTCTCTTCAATACTGAAATGCCATTATTTTAAATCAATTGTTAAATATTGATAATTTATTTGTATTCTTTATGCCCAACTATTGTGTGTTTGGTCATTTTTGGCGTCAATTTCTATAGCGTTGTCATTTTCCAGGCCCGGTCACTTTCCAGAGCTCTTGTCACTTTCCATAGCCTTGTCACTTTCTACAGCCTTATCACTTTCTCGTCTTGTCAACATCTTTAGCCACTTTCCAGTCCTGTCAATTTCCATAACCACTGCCATTTTCCAAGACCCTGTCACTTTCCACAGCCCTGCCACTTTCAAATCCTGTCACCTTCCACAGCCGTGTCACTTCCTGGGCCCCTGTCACGTTCCACAAGTCACTTTCTTCCGGCACTTTCACTTGTTCTGACAGCATATTCACGTCTGCTTTTAGTCGGGCCACTGTCTACACTCACACCTGTCTGATATCACACCTGTCTACTACCAAGAATACTATGTGTGTGTGTGTGTGTGTGTGTGTGTGTGTCACTCTCCCATTCATAATTACCTGTGAATGAAAACGTTACCATATCCATTCAGCAGTTTGTTTTATCCTTCCATTCACAAATATCAACTACTACTACTACTACTACTACTACTACTACTACTACTATTATTACTACTAATCATTGTTTTATACACTGAACACTCCTTACAATTATTTAAAAGAGTATACGAAATAAAAATTGGATCAAAATTACGATCTCGAAGAATTTATTTAAAACAATAATAAAGTATTTTAGAATGTCGACTCATAAACCCGAACTTGGAATAATCACCCCTCGTCATCCCAACTTCAAATCAACACTAAATCCGAACTTGAAATAATCTGTAATAATAATCCATAAAATCCATAGTTGGAATCATCGACCACATGATCCCAACTTGGAATAATCGACCAACAGAGCCCAACTTGGTCGAACTGAACCTGATTGATCAATGACGCAACAAGTCATAATTTTTTTTTTCTTCCATTACTTATTCATGTACGACCTTGCTTATCAATCGCTTATGGTGATGCAAGGTGTGTGTGTGTGTGTGTGTACGTCCATGGCCATCTGGGTAAACAGGTCAGTCTCTGTTTATAATAAATTTGTGATTATGTTAATGGTGACAGTGGTGGTAATGGTGGTGGTTGTGGTAGTGATAGTGGTGGTGACGGTGGTAGTTATAATGAATATGGTGATGATTAAAAGACATCACTACCACATCATCATCAATCATCATCACCACCACCAAAAATAATCCCATCACTAAACACCGCCACCACCATTATCTTCCCTACACAACATAAAAAAATCACCATAACTTTCACTACACATTACCATCACTACCACCATATAAGAGAGAGAGAGAGAGAGAGAGAGAGAGAGAGAGAGAGAGAGAGGTAAATGACCGCCACACCTTAAATCTAAGTGAGTTAAGCCAAGTGACCCACCCGATACAACCACGTACACCACACACACGGACGTCCTTAACACGTACACCACACACACACGTCTTATCACGTACACCACACGCAGACATAAACGTCTTAACACGTACACGGGCGTCTTAACATGTACACCACACACGGACGTCCTTAACATACACCACACACACATTCGGACGCCTTATCACGTACACCACACGCACACACGGACGCCTAACACGTACACAACTTTGCATTAGATTCACCGGGACATAAACAGGTATAAACATTGCTAAAAGGTTGATTCAACATTCTACTGTCTATAAAATCTCGAATAAAAGAGAAGATAAAATATTTAGAGGTTAATGAAGGATTTGGACGAGGCAGAGAGACGCTGCTGGGGAAGGCATCACGGGTTACTTAACACTACACCATCTTGTGGATCGTTGGGGTGCTGATGGACGGTCAGGTGATTTATGGACTCTCAGGGGGTTTTGAGTTCTCGCCCTTACATCATGGAGGTGTGAGGAGATGATCCAGAATCGCGCGTCTAACCTTCTTGATGTACACATTCACTGACTCGGGGCTAGCCTGCATACAAGTCAAAATGCGTAACCAGGCATTTCACAAAATGATTGAAATTTTTTTTAGTCAATTAAAGAAATTAATATTTCATGCAGGGTAGGTTAGGTTAGCTTAAGAGAGGTCCTAGCCTAACTTGAATGAAAAATTTATTTTCCAATAGAATGTTTCACTCAAGTTAGGCTAGGACCTAACCGAACCGAACTTAACCGAACCTAACTTAACCTAACCTAATCTAACCTCATCTATTTTAACCTCTAACCAAAGCTAACCTAACCTGCATGAAAGATTTATTTTGTTAACGGACTAACAATTTTCAGTTATTTCGTGAAATGCCTGGTTACGCAGCTTGACTAACACTAACACACACACACGAACACTCCACGAAACACGCCACCAACCAGCCAAGGTGGGTGTGTCCCAGCCACCTGGACAAAAAAGGAAAGGTGAGGATCTACAGCTGAGTGTGTGTGTGAGTGTGAGTGTGTGTGTGTGTGTGTGTGTGTGTGTGTGTGTGTGTGTGTGAGCGTGTGTGTGAGTGAGTGAGTGAGTGAGTGTGTGTGTGTGTGAGTGTGAGTGTGTGTGTGTGTGTGTGTGTGTGTGTGTGTGTGTGTGTGTGAGCGTGTGTGTGAGTGAGTGAGTGAGTGAGTGTGTGTGTGTGTGTTTATTTATTGCCCCCTCACACTTTACGACAAGTGCTGTCACTCATTCATATCTCCCTCACTCTCATCCTCTCTCACTCTCCCGACACCTCACCTCTCACTCTTCACACCTTACGTTTAACGCAGGAAAGTGAAAAAGTTGCTAAAGTCGGTGGCAAAGTTGAACTATTTCATCTTGTCTACTAACGCCTTTGATATATTTCTTTTTGTAATTTCATTATGGTTAGGTTAGGTTATGTTAGGTTAGGCTGTGTGTGTGTGTGTGTGTGTTTGTGTCGTGTGCGCCTGTTTAAGGAGTAATTGCTGCGTTTGTTCGTGTTTGTTTGTCTTCTGCTGTTTATGTTACTTTATCTGCACTATTGGGATTTCATAACAACGCGTTCAATACATCAGCGTTGACTTTCCCTCCACGCCCCAGCAGACGGCCGCGGTCACCCCACCCTGTAAATCCTTAGGTCCTAATACGGTTCAGGAACCCAGAAAATGAACCGGGTCGAAGGCTGTCTCTTGGGGGTCTGATTTCAACGTGTGAATTATGATATTAGTTTTTTTTTCTGAATATATTTTTCTTATCTGAACTACCCATCTCCCCCTCTATGTCTGCATATCTACACTGGTCTCTTTATCTCTGGTTAGGTTAGATTCTATTAGCTTAAGGTAGTGTTAGTGGTTAATATTTAAGTAAAATAATCTGGGAGTCTAATTTTTAAGTGACCCGATAAATATATATAGTTAATGTGTAAAAGCGGTAGGTGGAGGTGTGTGGTGAAGGCTGGTCGTGTGGTCACTCATACCCTGTACTGTGTTAAGAACATAAGGAGTCTGCAATAGGCCTGTTGACTTTGTTGTTACCCTGACACTGTTCAAACTGTTATTGTTGTATATAACTTTTGGATATTAGAGGAACTATAATTTTTAATATTTCATTATTATTATTATTATCTGTTGTTAATTACAGAGAAACTAAAAATCCCTTTACAGCAAGTCCTAGCTAACCTTGACGGCCTCGCGGGCGGGCACATTACGCCATACTGGGGGTGAGGGGAGGGAAGGAGGTATCGAGGCTCTTCCCCCACACTGTGGTATGTCTGTGGTGGTAGTGACGCCTCAATGTTGCCGCTAGAGAGAGTAGGATCTCATTAAACAGGTTCATAAGGTCAGTAATGGTCAGCCTCCAGAACGATAAAGGCAGATTTGATCCCATTGAAGATGCTTACACACCCCTCACTAATACGAAATACCTCCCATTTTGGGCCAATGAGGACGCGGCTTGCTGATCACCGAGTTATGATTGGTGGCTTAAGCAGGAGCGCTACCAAATACGCCATGTTCAGTGGGGTGCAAATTCCCTCCCTGCTTTTGATCAACTTTTTGCTCACTTGAGGTTTACATGTCATTAACGTCTCCTAAACTTGCTATAAAAATCGGCCTCTGGTACTAAAATACAACTCTCAATACTTAGTAATGCAAGATATATAATTCTCAGACTTACAAAAAAATATATATTGACGATACACCAAGAAAATTAATAAATCTGTGACTAGGCTAGGCAAGAATTTTTTTTCAAAAGCTTGTTCGTGAAATTCGAATAAATAATATAAATTTCAAGTCATGTAAGGTATAATTTAAAACGGAAAAGAGTGCTGACGATATATAAACCAAGCTGATACATGATACTAGACTGGGTTCATATTCTGAAAGGTTAGTACGTTTAATTTTACTCGTAACTCGATATGCAAATAACGATCTAACTGGCTGACGTAACCACTAAATATAACGCAAAAATAACCTAAAAACTGTGCTGAAACTCTATATTAACCAGTTACGTCATCTTAACACCATTTAGAAGACAAAATTAACGTAGAGGATTATCGTGCCTCTGTACCCCGAGTTTCCAATATTTTCTTTTAAATTAAGGAAAAAATTATATCAAGGGTAACCGACCTAATTTTTTTTTAGCTCTATAAATACCAGTGCCCAGATTAACAAATTATGTGGGCTAATTTTATCTCATAACTGTGGAAAAAAATACGAGTTAGTCTCCGTATAAAGTTTCCATCGTTTTTTTTTCTCCATTTTCAGTACGTCAACAAGAGACAAGTTATGTCCACTCTTAACAGCTCCACTTACGAGGAAAATTTAACGTACGAGCCATTTAGAATCGAGAGAGAGAGAGAATGTCCTCACTTAACACCTTCGTCAGTTGTAAGTTGAGAATGAGGCTTTTTTTTTATTTTTTGCTTGACTGACAGATGGTCGCTATAGACAAGTGTGTTTGGTAAAGAAAGGGTGTCCGCTAAAGGGTAGGCATCCGTCATAAGGGTAGTCGTTGTAGGGATGGTAGCCGCAGTTGGAAGGGAGGCAGCAAGAAGAAGAAAAAGAAGAAAGGAAGAAGAAGAGCGTTGTGGTGTTCAGTAGTAATTCAGGTTTTTCCCTTTAACTCCAAAACATTTCACTAGGATCATTGTTTAACCTTCCTCTCAAGAACGGCAAAATAAACACAGGGTTGAAGGACTCGGTGGGTGGAGCAGAGGGTGGGGCGGCGCGGGATTAACAGGAAGTTAATTTCAAAACAAACCATTAAAACGCTCAAACCAAGGTTAAACTCGCTCTGTGTACATTAACATTAAAAAAAATAATAATTGGCAAGATTACTCCTTACATAACCTGCTTAAGCTTCATTAAGAGCTCGTGTTGTATCTATTATGGACCCGCGGTCACCTACGGTAGCCTCGACTATCAAGGCGACTTGTAAACAACCATCATCCTCGCCCACTACTACCGGGCCTAACTACCGCCGCGGGTTCTTGATGCCACCATGATAAAAACCAACCAACATAACACTGTCAACTAGCCAGAATTTATGTACATTTTAATGCTAAATTTCTGAATTCCTGGCCGAGGTGTTAGTTCGGCTGACTACCACTAGTTGTCGACTTTTTTTTTTTCGTATTACTCGCTTTAGAACATGGCATCACGCACTCCAGCTAATTACAGCCCTGGAGTTACAAGTCATATTTCCAGTTATCTCTCACGGAATATATTTTCTCAGAATTGAATATTTTCTAGTTACTGTAATTACCACGCGAGTGTTTTGTTTAACAGAACGATTTAGATTATCTTATTTAATTTACAGGTTTTTTTTTACAGATTCTCTAAAATTTCATTTAGTATTAGTTTCCACTCTTGCAGGTAGCTTCCCTATATAAACCAAAGGGTGGACGAAACCTAAAATAATGTGATTCTTTACTCAACCTTCCAAAACAACTAAAATATTTATCCTTCCATTGGCACGAAAACAGTAAATACGAACTTCAATTAAAATATAAGGCAACATTTGTGTCATGGTGTTTTACAATACAGGGTAAAGGCAAACTACGATAACATCGGGTACTCCATTTGTACAGTAACATATGGTGCCCCACGTGTACAGTAACATATGGTGCCCCACGTGTGCAGTAACATATGGTGCCCCACGTGTACAGTAACATATGGTGCCCCAAGTGTACAGTAACATATGGTGCCCCACGTGTACAGTAACATATGGTGCCCCACGTACAGTAAACATATGGTGCCCCACGTGTATGAAAACATATGGTGCCTCACGTGTACAGTAACATATGGTGCCCCACGTACAGTAACATATGGCGCCCCACGTACAGTAACATATGGTGCCCCACGTACAGTAACATATGGTGCCCCACGTACAGTAACATATGGTGCCCACGTACAGTAACATATGGTGCCCCACGTGTACAGAAAAATATATGGTGCCCCACGGTACAGTAACATATGGTGCCCCACGTACATAGTAACATATGGTGCCCCACGTACAGTGCAACATAAGTGGTGCCCCACGTGGGTTAGTAACATATGGTACCCACGTGCTGAAAAATATATGTGCTCCCAGGTGCGGCAGGCAACATATGGTGCCCCACGTGTACAGTAAACATATGGTGCCCGTGTACAGTAACATATGGTGTCCCACGTGCTGTGTAACACAGGTGCCCCCACGTACAGTAACATATGGTGCCCCACGTACAGTAACATATGGTGCCCACGTACAGTAACATATGGTGCCCACGTGTAAGGTAACATATGGTGCCCCACGTACAGTAAACAAATGGTGCCCCACGTGTGTTAGTAACAAATGGTGCCCCACGTACAGTAACATATGGTGCCGTGTACAGTAAGTACAGTAACATATGGTGCCCCACGTGTACAGTAACTTATGGTGCCCCACGTGTACAGTAACATATGGTGCCCCACGTGTACAGTAACTTATGGTGCCCCAAGTGTACAGTAAGGTCAGTAATATATGGTGCCCGATACGCAAATTTTCTATAAGCTGATTTAGTCCCTTAACATAAGCTAAGTGAACGTATCTAGTAAGTTGGAACAAAGATTTTAGCTGAGACTATAAGAGGATGGCTCACTCCAATGGGCGAACGCGTTCACCCCTCAGTGTGGCGCCGTCAAGTGGCTGGAAAGTAAACAAAATAACTACCAGAAAAGGAATAAAGGAGGAGGATGAAGAATTCGGCGAAATCCTCCCTTTTTTTTCTATCTTTTGATTTTTTTCAGCAGCTGCAATGAGTCTCCGGTGCTGTGCAGCTTTTATGTGCTCCACCAACTCTGTAAGGAATAGAAACTTCTTCCAATTTCCGAAAGATTCAGAGGCGAGTCGCAAAGCTACTTCTGTCAATGTTTATTGTTTATTAGTTATTATGAGCACTTTATTTAATGCATTTAGTACTGATAACGTTCCACTCATCATAATAGCGAGTTAAGATCAGAGTATCATTAGGATATAAAGTATCAGCAGAATACTGTTGTATTCCCGAAAATATAAAGCTGGAACTTTGAAGTTTTGGGTCATTATTCGTTCTAGGCCCACGACTTTTTGGACGATTTTTGTTCTGCATGTTTTGATGTGTTCTGAATGTATTCCACGCTCAGTTCTTGGGCAAATTCATGAAACCTTACCAACCCAAATTGTATGGTAAAAACACGCGCGCAAAAAAAAAAAAAAAAAAAAAAAAACCGAACCAAACCTAACGAACCTGACCTAACTTTACCTAACATAAACTTACCTTTTGTCTTGGCTATTTTGTGTCTTAATTCTACAATATCCAGGAGACGGAGCCTCGTCATATTTGGTATAAATCTTAGGGTAAAACAGCATAATATTTTAATGTGTTTCAGTAAATGACATCCATTTGGGCCTTAGGACTAACAACCCTTCAGACAAGACACAATAGGGCGTGACATAAAAGATCTTGAAAGGGATAGAAAACGTGAACCTGGACCAATTTTTGTGATGTCCCGCACCACCAACACGAGGGACCATAACTACAAGCTCGCCTAGTTATCACCCAAAAAGAACATAAGGAAATACTTCTTCACGCAGAAGGTGGCAGGTCTATGGAACAGTCTACCAGCTCAAAATGTATAATCAAGAACAGTATTGGGCACCCAAATAACCCTAAATGATATTATAAAGAACACTGAGGGATGGTGCCCAAGCCACTGGCCTCCTTCCCTCGGCATGACCATCTCTACTGGGTGGCCATTAGGGAAGTGAGAGAATTATATACAGTAGTTTAACCTGATCTTTCTTTGGGCCGCATCGCCCTTTGTAAATGTCTAAACGGGCCCTATCTTCATGTTGAACTGAATACCTGTGTACAATACCTGCATAGCTTATATACGTGACAATTTCACTGAAAAAAAATATTATTATAATTCCAACTTGGAATAATGTAGCCTGATGTTTAAACCTTTTTCACTCTAGGACCCTGATCTTAACACCCATATTCTTAAATATCCACCAATACATTGGTAGCTGTACTGTATAGTTCTGAAGCTGTCATGCATTTTTTTTCAAACGTTGGTCATCAATAAACTTCCGAGCACAATATAAGGTGTGAAAAAATGGGGTCACTGCCAACTGTTATCAACTTGTAAATACCGTGACGTTCTTTATATCGCCACTAAAAAAAATTATGAAATAAAATAAAATAAAGTACATTGGTTAACTCTGCATTATTTTGGTTAATATTAAATGGTGTAAAGCTATAGCTACCGCAATCGCTCTTACTGAAGGACCAAAGGGAGAATATTCCCTTAAGTAGGCAAGTAATTATCTTTTACTGCCAAATAATCAATATGATGTTTTGAGAAATTATTCCGTCATCTAAAGTTGAATGTCAACAACCTACTGACTGTATATAAATTGTTTTTATTTAATAATCTGGTGTTTTCGCACAATATCATACAAGGTGCAATGGGGCTTAATGTGTTTTTTTTTTACTTTCCAGCCGCTTGGCAGCGCCACCGTCGGGAGAACATAAATTAACATTGATTGAGGTATCGTTCTCTAGTCTCAGAATCCTTGGCAGAAATGAACGTATCGTTAAGGTAGAAATGAATGCATCTAGTTAAGGATGAAGTGAACATATCTAGAATCTTAAGTATACTGTAGTCTGTAAACATCTTCTAACATTATTATAAAACTTTATATTTAGTAAGAAAGTTTGTGACGATCCTACACCTTCAATTACAAACAGGAAAATAGAGCGTAAGAATCATTAAGAATCCTTGTAATAAACACTAGGCGTCACCATCACACCCGTCACTAACACCCTCAACTAACCTGTAGATGCGAGGCTTTTTACTCCACGACAAAAACTTGCTCGAGTCGGAAATATACTGGGAGGAAAAACTGTGAGAGGCAGTAATTATACACGAGTAAGTCATCTCTCGGATCATCTCATTATTTCCAGTACGGAGGCGGAGTCGCTCGCCATTTCCCGTGTTGCCTCTAGGTTCAGATTCTCCGCGTGACCTTGTAAGACGATGTTTAAAGAATATCTTATCTATCTACAACGATACGTTCTTGAAGCACTGATCTCTTATAAATTTCAACACCAACAACTTTAAAAAATCATGCAAGGGATTCTTCCTGATTTACAGTGGAGATTTTTCTTAGTTTTATCTCTAAGTGTCTAATACTGACAGTCTACTCTCGTGTTATATACTGAAGGTCTTACAATGGACAATCTGTACAGCCAAAATAGACCGAGTCCCCTTGCCTTGACTTGCTTGTAAGAATTCTGTTAGTTTTACGAGCTATTCAGTGTTTTTCATGCACATGGTAAAGCACCACCTTTATGATTATAGATATAGGAAAGAAGCAATAGTGATGTCTGAATTTCAAAGTAAAGACGGTCAGTTCAGTTTCAGTTTGTAATACACCCCTCATATGGCAACGGTGTTCCCACAATGCAACCATCCTCGCCTCCTACAACTGAAGGTCGTTGCCGAGGCTTCAATAACATTGATCTTGTTAAGATACCTCCACCCTTCATTATATTTCTTGTCTAAATCCTCGTAATGGAACCAAACAATCATCTGGTATGTACCTTTTGTTCAGTAAAAACAAGGGAAATTATATACATTAACTTTTATTTCCTATGGTGTTAGAAAAAAAAGCGTCAAGAGTTTGGGAGCCGCCGACTGCTGGTTATAAACATTCCGGCGCCTTCTTGTCTGGAATCTGATCCTCCCTTACAGCCGACTACCACACTGTTTTCCATGGTTAAATTCCCGGTGAAAACTTATAGTTACCGTGACTCAGATAAGTGACGTACATATACAATGGAAAATGACAAGACAAGCTGGCCTAATATGGAAAGCTTGGTGGTGGTGAGTGCGAGTGTTCGGTCAGCTGGGTCAAGTGACGGTCTATTTATAACAGTGATCCACAGGTCATTATGCCTTAATACTAGCGAGGGAGGGTGTGCACTGGTGTGAGGAGCAGCGAGGCAGGAGATTGAGATGAAAGATTAAGGAGAAAATAATAAAGAATTAACCTGTTAAGTCCAACAACTTACTGTAGTATCATGTTTCACTCTTAGCCCGTACCCCTGCTAGGCTTTATCTTCGTGCTTGATACCTACAGTATAATAAACTGTCTTCATTCGGGTCTCTCTTGATTTATGCCTTCAATCACTCTTATTCTTACAGCACATATAACAAGGTGCAGTCAATTAAATTACAGAATACTGAATAAAAACCACATTCAAAAGAACTATGAATGTATATGGTAAAAACAATCGCAACACACGATACACTACATAGTTTACTCAGCAACACCAGAACATGCGAATCTTATTCAAATAAAGACAGACGCACAGATCGACATAATAAAACAAACCAGCAGATTTCTTCCTAGATGGCGTCACTAAATTAATAAATAGCGTGGAGGACTGGGTGTGTCATCGCCCTCACCAACCATCATCTCTCGAGGATTGGAAAAGAATATCAAAACTTTACAGGCGATATATCTCACTAAGACATGCCCGAGCTAAAAATGCGAGACATAAAGGAGTAGAAACTTCGACTGGGCAGAGAAAGGTGTCCTAGTCAACTACACAACCTTGAATAAAAGTTTGTGGAGCCAAGTCCTACCACCACTGTATGAGGACAAGGCGAGTGCTGCAGATAAAGACCTTGATCTAAACGCCCAGATCCTTCACCCACAATAACACTGAGTAAACTAAGTACTGAGTAAATAACTAGAAGAAAGGTCAAAGCATAACCTTTGTCTTACCAAACAGCCACTTTTAAGGAATTCTACGAAATATACGGTAAACAAAGGAGTGTAAACACACACACTATTGTCTGCCAGCGTGAGGCGGCGGGAAGAAACTCCTTCACTTGTTTACTTAACATTAACTGTCTCTCATGGGTTCGGCTACAGATTTTTACAAGTTAATATGATTATTCCTCGTAACTGTAGAAGTAGTAATAATGCATATTAACTCGCTGACTTATGACAAAACAAAAAGTCTTAAAATTACAAGAAGACTAGAATGATGCATCTGGTAAGTTTACAAGAGTTAGGATACAAATTTACGGTACAGAATCTTTACAGTATCTTAATTCTGTACTTTAACTGGTATTACGAGTTGTTGTATAATTAACAGTCTTAGTGTAATTGTTATATTATTTTGGATGCTATTTTACATACAAGTTTTAGTCAATAATTTAGGAGTATTATTACTACATGTATGGTGATGATGATGGTGGTGGTGGTGATGGTGATCGTCCAGGGCGACACATTATTTAGTAAGGTGACTTTAAAAATTGAAACATCAGTTCAATTTATCTAAGTTTACAGTGAAGTCTTGACTGCGTGCGTGTCTGGGAAAGAAAGCAAAAAAGAGAGGAGAAAAAAGTGTGAAAGAAAGAAAGAAAGAAAGAAAGAGCAACAAATCCCCCCCAAGATAGTTTACAAACAACCCACATATATAGCCATTGGGTTAAGAGCGGCGGCGACACGTGACGAGACCCTTGCCCACCACTAAGTCACTCACCCTTAACACCGAAGGTAAAAAGTATCACAACTCACATTTGTTTAATAACACCAATCGCCAAGAGGAGGTAGTCCAGTAGCCTCTTATGTACGGGGTCCCCTCTCAGCTGAACAATAGTGTCTAGCATAACCAAATAACATTAAAAGCGAAGAAATCAACAAGGTAAGATCGCTCTTGACACCCACCACCAGGAGTAGTGTCAGCCACCCCTCCTGACACCCACCACCAGCAGGAGTAGTGTCAGCCACCCCTCCTGACACCCACCACCAGCAGGAGTAGTGTCAGCCACCCCTCCTGACACCCACCACCAGCAGGAGTAGTGTCAGCCATCCCTCCTGACACCCACCACCAGCAGGTAGTGTCACTCCTCCTGACACCCACCACCAGCAGGAGTAGTGTCAGTCACCCCACCTGACACTCCACTACCACCAGGAGAGTGTCAGCCACCCTCCTGAAACCCACCACCAGCAGTAGTAGTGTCAGCCACCCTTCCTGACACCCACCACCAGAAGGAGTAGTCAGCCACCCGGACACTCCACCTCACCAGCAGGAGTAGTGTCAGCCACCCCTCCTCACACACTCCACCACCAGGCAGGAGTAGTGTCAGCCACCCTCCTGACACCCTCCACCAGCAGGAGTAGCCAGCCACCCCTCCCGACACACCCACCACCAGTGAGTAGTGTCAGCTGATCCTCCTGACACTCCACACCAGCAGGAGCAGGTCAGCCACCCTCCTGACACCCAAGCACTCACCAGCAGTGAGAAAAGTCAGCTGACCCTCCTGACACTCACATTCACCAGTAGTGTCAGCCACCCTTCCTGACACCCACCACCAGCAGGAGTAGTGTGTCAGCCACCCTTCCTGACACAGCCACCCTTCCTGACACCCACCACCAGCAGGAGTAGTGTCAGCCACCCCTCTTGACACCCACCACCAGCAGGAGTAGTGTCAGCCACCCCTCCTGACACCCACCACCAGCAGGAGTAGTGTCAGCCACCCCTCCTGACACCCACCACCAGCAGGAGTAGTGTCAGCCAACCACCATAAACAACAGAGCCAGGTAGAAGGTATTTACTCACCATGTATAAGTTCCTGTTCTCATAAAGGTCATTCACTTGAAAGAGATCTTGGCTCTTGATACCATAAGCCACACACCCCTTGAGGAACATCTCCACGTTCTCTCTCTGTTGGAGGACGAGAAAAAGGGAATAAAGTAGGAGATAAAAACATAAGTCAGTTATACTCTCAACTTGATAAAATAATGATAACAATACTAAGAGACAGAGATAATAATTTACAGTAAGAGATGTATTATTTCTCACAGGGATCACAAGATAACACGTAAGAGATGATAAAGTGAGAGATAGAGACATAATTTACAGTAAGAGATGTATTATTTCTCACAGGGATCACAAGATAACACGTAAGAGATGATAAAGTGAGAGATAGAGACATAATTTACAGTAAGAGATGTATTATTTCTCACAGGGATCACAAGATAACACGTAAGAGATGATAAAGTGAGAGATAGAGACATAATTTACAGTAAGAGATGTATTATTTCTCACAGGGATCACAAGATAACACGTAAGAGATGATAAAGTGAGAGATAGAGACATAATTTACAGTAAGAGATGTATTATTTCTCACAGGGATCACAAGATAACACGTAAGAGATGATAAAGTGAGAGATAGAGACATAATTT